>NW_027491317.1:600000-842500 GCF_021521415.1 Bidens hawaiensis
CTATATTGGCGGTCGTAACATTGTTAGCCCCCCTTGGGCCCATTTTTGGCCCAAATGCCTTGTTTTGCGGGCCCAAACGCTAAATATCGAGTCCAAATTTATTTCGGATTTGGTTTTTTGGCGCGAAAAATATATCGGGTACGACAAACAGCGCGTTTTTCGGCTATTTTTGTGAAAATTTATAAAAACATAGTATACGCCTGTAAAAATCAAAAATATTTTTACGGATCGCTTGAAACATTTCAAATAAGTGTTTGGTAAGTCTTTTTCGGCTTAACGGATGATACAATGCTTGGTTTGTAACTATCTTTCGTGTTTAAATCTATAACGGGTAGTTAGACGAGCATGTTTCCGTTTAACTTGTTTGCTATCGAACTAAGGCCATAATACTAATATTTTAGCTTATATCAAACGTATATCACTTATAGATGGCCCCCCCGGATATCTGGGTCATAACCAGACCCGTTCGGTTAATCGTTCGCTTGTTACGCAAAAAAACGTTTATTTGCTTAATCGATAAATACGTACTGAGGTGTACCTTGTTTTGGCTTAAATGTCACATTAAGTCAAATTGGGGTGATTCGGCCCGGTAAAACCATAATGGAACGTGGTGAAATGGTGGTAGGGCTTTCAAGTGTGGGTCCCACTTAGTCATACATACTAATGAAATTGTCACGCCTTATTTGCCTCGGTAAGTGTTAGGGGCATGGGTTTAAGTGGACCACAATACCGGCAATTGACCTGATCTAGCTTATTAGGTGAAAGTTGGAAGAAATGCTTGGGTAACGGGTCACTTGTTCTAATACTTTAAAAAGAAAAAAAAATATAATAGTAATAATAAATAAAACCAAGAGTTGTCGGTTGAACTTGGTTATGATCCTGTGTAGAATTCTTTTTCAGGGAGGAAAATGGTTTAAGTGTGGGAATATTTGATGGCATCTAAATTATACATATTTATACATTAATTTTCCTACATTTGTGAGCTAGTTTTTATTGAATTTTACTCCTAATGGGTTCGTTTGAATTTTAAAACACAACGAACGAATATGGTTTATTTGTTAAAAAAAAAAACTTAAAAAATTACACAAGTTATATTGGGTTTCCTCAAAGTAAATTTCACGTAACGAAGCATGTCTTTTATATAATTTATTTATAAAAGTAACTAAATGTAATATGTCAATTTGTATATTGACTACTTATATTGATGCCACAAATGTTATAGGTGAAGCCCACGAACAGTGGGTTTTATTTTGATCCAGGCTAAATCGTGGATGGAGAAAAAAAAAACCCTACACAAATAAAAGGAAAGAAAATTCAGACGAAAAAAAAATATAATATATTCTTGAGTAGAGGCGTCAGAAAGGGAGAGGACTTTGGACGGTGAAGGAAGGAGCCACAAGAAGTGGGAGCACAACAAGAAAAGTCATAAGAGAATTAGTAGTTTTTTGGAGCTCGCCAATCAAGGAGAAACACAATTTATTTTTGCAAGGGAAATTCCCTTGTTCGATCGGACCAGCAGCCAAAAGAGAAGAAGAGGCAGCGGGTAGAGGTGCACAAACCGGTTTTTTTTAAAAAACCGGTTCGGTTATTAACCGGACCGGTTTTTTTGGCCCGGAAAAAAACCGGTTCGGTTAATAACCGGACAGGTTAATAACCGGTTTTTTTCTGTCAAAACCCTAACCGGTCTAACCGGTTAGGACCGGTTTAGAAACCGGTTAGAACCGGTTAATAAACCGGTTTTTTTTATTAACCGGTTTTTTTTATTAACCGTTTTTTTTTTTTTTTTTTTTTTAAATTTCGCGGTTTCAAATACGAATATTTGTTTTTTATATTTTGTACTTAATGAAGACCATTATTTTTTCACAGTATAAACAAACCGGTAACTAAAAGGCAAACCGGTAACTACAAGGCAAAACGGACTGACCGAAGCCATTCTTTGCTTTCGTTGTTAGGGTTCTTTGCTTGGAAGATGAGTATGAGTGTGTGTTGGTGAATGTGTTTTCAACAAACCAAAGATTAAAAACACATAACTTTCATTTATAGTTTTTACATAAAAATACAAACATTAAATCGTTATCGCATATTCGTAACTCAAAAATACAAACATTAAATCATTAACACTGAAGAAATCTCTGCCAAGAACTGTTGTTCATGATTTAACTCAAAAATACAAACATTAAATCGTGAACTAGCAGATGCTCCTGTTGTTCACAATCGCAGTTTGTTCATGATTTGCCTCCATGTTTGCTGTTTCTTTAACTAAATTAGAAAAATCCAAATCAACAAGTAAATAAGAGCACATATTAGGAAAAAGAATGCTTAGACACGATTACATGAACAACTTGCTGTTTCTTACTCATGATTTGCCTCCATGTTTGCTGTTTCTTTAACTAATTTTCTTCACTACCCGATCCCGAGCTATTTCTTAGGTAATCGTCGTACGCGGCTTCTTCATCGGTCATTGGTTGAGTGTGTCCTTCATTGACCTCGTCTTCATACAAGCCCGCTTCATACTCCATTTCCCCCTCGAGTGAGCGTTGATGTTGTGCCCTATCTAAAGAGTCCAAGTAATCCTTGTAGCAAATCGACATCTCTATAGCTGGTGCAGTGAGTCGAGTCCTCCTAATCGATATAACCCTGCCAGAAACAGAAAAAGCAGACTCCGAAGCTACCGTGGAAGCTTGGACCGTTAGTAAATCTTTGGCCATGGCGGCGAGGATCGGAAACTCATCCTCCTTACCTCTCCACCAAGCCAGCAAATCAAGACTTCTAAATTCATCCGGAGTCATGTGTTTCACAAAGTTGGTACCACCATACCTTCCAAGTTCACTGCTTGGGGTGTTTACCCTTTGACGTTTACCGGCGTCTTCCCAAATCATGTAGTACATCCCCATTTCAAGGTCGGTTTGGGATTGGGATTGGGCAACAGCTCTTAACGAGTCATGAATTTGGGAAGACGACCCGTATTTTGTAAGGTAGACATCATACATGTTTGACAAGGTGGTGTTGAAAGCATTCTTTAAAGTTTGGCTATAATAGGGGTTTTGATCGTCGTTTAACCCAAGCTCATCACAAATTTTTTCTATTAAAGCTTCAACACCACCAACATTGATGCAAGGGTTTAACGCAGCAGCACATGTCAAAACAGCGGGTAGTTGTTGAAAATATTTTCTAAATTTTTCTTTCATTTTTACACCCATATCAAAATAAGGTGCACCCCTACAATCAAGTTCACTCAACTTTGTGCACATGACAGCAATTTTTGGTAAAGCAATGGGGCTTGTTGGATAGTAAACCCCGGATAAACAAGTTGTGCAAGATTTAAAAATTTGAAGGACCTCCGTAACGATCTCAATCAATAACCAGTTTCTAGGATCATATGGTGCACATTTACCCCTACTTGACAAAATTTGATGAAACGCAATTAATGATTCTTTTTGTTGGATGGCTTTCTCAAACATATTACAAGTCGAGTTCCATCTTGTTGGACAATCCCAATTTGGCCCCAACCATTGACAATTAGCTTCTACACAAAATTTTTTGTATCTTGAAAATGTTTTATTGTTGCTAAAAACATCTCGTAACATTCTTTTAAAACTGTTTATTTGCGTTTCGATCACGTTTAACCCATCTTGCACGGCCAAGTTGATAATATGTGCAATGCATCGGCTATGAAAAAACGCTCCATCACAAATAGGTTTATACTTTAATTTTAAATGGCCAACCGCGGCCGTATTATTGGACGCGTTATCAAACGAAATTGAAAAGATTTTATCTTCAATTTTGTATTGTCGAATGACTTTATCCAAGATTTGAAAAATATTTCTACCCGTGTGCGGGTAATCAAACAATTGAAACGCAACGGTTCGTTTCATCATTTGCCACGACTCGGGGTCAACCCAATGAGCCGTCACACAAATGTATGAGTCGGGCGAACCATGAGGTACCGACCAAACATCCGTTGTTAAGTTTACACCAGTTTGTAAGTTTGAAAAGTATGAAATTAGTTCGGATTTAGCGTTTTTCCATGCTTTAAGACAATCTCTTCTAAGGGTCGAACGACTTACGTGTTGGTAGCGTGGTTGAACATAGTTTTGCATCATCTCCGTGAATTGAGGGTTGTCGAAGTGGTTGAAAGGAAGTGTTTGTTGAATCACAAAGTTTGAAAACTGTTGACGTACCGCTTCAACGTCGTACGTAAACACCCCTCCTTGATTCGTCATCTCCGGCTGCGAACTACTTCCCGCTTCGTCCTTTAAGGCCTTGCAAAAGCGCTGTTGTATATGCGCTTTTAAAGTGGAGTTTGCATCTTTGGCATAGAACTTCAAACAGTGCTTGCATCGAGCTTTTTGGCGACCGTTAGACAGTTCGCATAGGTCGAAATGTTGCCACACATCTTGGTTTCGTTTCGTGGGGATGATCCGAACGACCGTTATGTCTGTGTTCGAGGCACCCATGTTGACGGATGAAGCAGCACTTTGGGAGGCCATGATAATAAGAGCGTATAATCGAGTATGAAATAAACGAGTACGAGTATGAAATAAACGACTACGAAATAAGAACGTATGGAGTGGTAATGTGGTATAATTGAGTGTGAGATAACAAAATAATCGCGTATGAAATAAACGTTTAGAGCTAGTAGAGTTGTATAATCGAGTGTGAGCTAACCTACCCAACCTAAACTATATATAGCTGTTTGTGGGGGTAAAATGTTAAAAAAAACGGCTAGAAATCAAGAAAAAACGGGCAAAAAAGGACCCAAACGGTCATATGGCCGTTTTATAACGGTCAAAAAACGGTTAACCTAAAAACCGGTTAAGGTTAACCGGTTTTTGACCGTTAACCGGTTAACCGGTTTTTAGGTTAACCGGTTTTTTAATAACCGGTTTTTAAATTTAACCGGTTTTTTTACTAACCGGTTTAATAACCGGTTTTTGTCCACGAATGAGTAACCGAAGTACTAACCGGCGGTTCAATAACCGGTCTAACCGGTTTTTTAATAACCGGTTTTTCTATTAACCGGTTTTCGGTTAAACCGACCAAACCGGTTCTATAACCGGTTTTTTTGAACACCTCTAGCAGCGGGTGGTCAAGAAGCAAGGCAATTACTAGGAGTTTGGAGAGTTCAATTATTGGGTTTGAGTTTCTTGATTCTAAACATTGAATTTTAATCTTTTAATATTCTGATTTCTTCATGATGTCGCTTTTAAAGATTATTATTATTATTACTTTAGATATGATACTTGGCTAAATACTTGAACTACCTAGGTTGAGATGAATATTGATTTTATTTGACGGCTATTTGGTTTTGACTTGTTACTCGACATGATTATTATTGAAAAACTTTATTTAATTTGATTTTGGATGCTTTAAAATATTGTTTTTATATAATTATTGCTTTTGATTCCGCGTATAACTTTGATTGATTGATTGTGTGTCGTTCGGTTAGGGTTCTACGTTTAGTTCATAGACTTGGTGTTTTTAATCTATTTGTGGTTAACGCGACCATAGGAATCTTCTGTGCAATTAATTATTAAAATTCAATAGGTTCACCTTCCTTGTGACCGAGAGGTAATAGGGGGTCGGTTTATCTCGCGTCTTTATTCGGTTAAGTTTGAATTGCGCGAGAGCGAGTTTTGACTTTGTCTGGTTTAGATTTACGTGCAAATAAGTGTCCTAGTTCAAGTTAAATATTGTTACCCCTTTACCCCTAGAGTTGCTAGTACCAATTTTTAGTGGGTTTTGTGTCGTTGAATCCGAGAGGAGATGTGTCATTAGGGTACCTTAGTAATCTTTATCCCGGTAGGTTAATTCAATCTTCTTAGATTCGTGAGGGTTAGTTGGTGAGACCGAGAGGTGATCCAGCGAACTTTAGTGAGCCTTAGTTGATTTATTATTTTTATGATATCGGTGTCGTGTGATTAGTTGATTCCATTAGCCGTTGAATTGTCAATAGGATTCTTGCCTTGGTATTCGTTTCTCCATATTCGTTAAAACCTCGTTAGTGTCGTTAAGTTTTCTATTTTAGGTAACTTTTGTCAGGCAGTCTAGTTAAGTTATTAAAAATCAAAAATCAATTAAATATTATTCTTAGGTAGGTCTTGTCTAGGATTAGTGATCATTAGTGTCCTTCCGTGTCTACTTGTTCGATACTCGGACTTCCTAGGTCTATACTACTTGCGATTGGTTCACTTGCCGGTTGTGTGTGGTTTTAGGATTTTCGTTTTATATTTGAATTTTAGTTGTGAGGGTCATTCGTTCTTTTAGACATATCCAACACACATCAAGTTTTTGGCGCCGTTGCCGGGGGACACGGTTTTAGGCGTTTTGAGAGCGATCCGAGTTAGGACTTACCTTGTGTGCTACTTGTAATTATTTTTGTTTTGTTTATTTGTTAGGATAGTTTGGCTTCTTTTATTGAGTTGTATAGTTGTATGCGACATACTCGATATCGTGGACCACCAGACACTGAATCATTTCCCGAGCCTGAGAGAGAGTTTCGGGAGAGACGTCGCACCGTTTCACCATCATCTACTTCATTATCCGTTGGTAGTTTATCCTCTTCTCCTACATTTTCTGACTTTGACGATAGGGATAAGATCATGGGCGACAATCCACCACCAAGGAGGACAGTTGCAGACCGGGCCCGTCAGGCCAATGCTAGCGCGAGATCCAGCATCGCACCACCCGTCATTGGAGTTAACACGAACTGGCAGATTCCGTCGAACATTCTGAATACCATTTCTCATTCTTCTCAGTTCCACGAGTTACTTCACGAAAACTCGCATCATCATCTCACTCGTATCGCGCGTATGTGCGACACTTTCCATCTTGCCGGCGTATCCGAAGACGCCGTGAAACTCCGCGTTTTTCCATTCTCGCTCATCGATAATGCAAGTCTATGGCTTGAGTCCTCTCTCAGGGCTCCATAGCTAATTGGGCTGCCATGCAGACCCAATTTCTTGAGAAATACAATCCTCCGGCTAAGGTCGCTCGTCTACCTAATCAGATTCAGTCTTTTCACTCGGAGGACACCGAAAGTTTCTACGAGGCATGGGACCGTTTTAAAAATCTTTTAGCGTTGTGCCTGAACCACTGCTTGCAAGATTGGGCGGTTGTTGAGAAGTTTTATAATGGAGTGACGTACGTGACGCAGAACATGCTTGACACAACGGTGGGAGGAAATTTGCTGACGACGAAGGACCTGGATGAGTGCATCGCTTTGTTTAACGGGTTAGCTATGAGTGGATACCAGCGACCACCCGCCAAGGGTGGTAAGACCGTCGACTCCATATCACGCGGCATGCATTCGGTGGACACGACCACCGCACTCACGGCACAGGTAGAGGCGTTAGCTGATGTGTTGTAAAACACTCGTATTTTCCGCACGTTTTATCTACGTATTATATTATATTTTATATGTTTTAACTCGTTTTAGATAGGTTTTACGTACATTTATTAATCTTGTAAGTTTTGGGTAAAAGAAAGGTAAAAACCGGGACTTTTCGAGCATTCTATGAGCCTTTTACGCATACAAGTTCAAGACAAAGCTCAAGGCCCGACCCGTATGCATCATGGAGGCCCAAATACTATTATAATATTATAATATAAAGAATTTAAAATACCTAGAGCTGTTGGACAGCAGCCGAACAGCAGCAGCAGCAGGGGAGAAAAAAAAGAAAAAAGTTTTTTCGGCTAGGATTTGAAGGTTGTGGCGGCTAGGGAAGGAAGAAGACACAAGAACCAAGCCTCGGGATTGAATCTCCATCGTTTTTGACAGCAAGAACAGCCCCGGAAACACCCGATATCCTTACATCTTTTTCATTGTTCATCAAACTTTATTTTCTTGATCAATTGTTAATTTGTTTTGCAATTATGTTAGAGATTGAAGTGTTTATGATTATTGTTGATCGTTGGAAAATTGTTAAGATGATTGGTATGAGTTTATTAATGGTTTTATTTAAAGTTCATGGTTGTCCAAAGATGATTATTGGCTAAACTTGTTAGTTCTACCTAGGAATGATGATTCTTGTTAGTGTTTGATGAGCTTGTTGGATTGTTTGATTATTAGACCTTAATTGCTATTGTAAAGTTTGATTTAGACATGAAATAGGTTGTGTTTAATGGCTGGAAATTTTGGTGATTCATTGCATAAACCCCGTGTGTCGGTTGATTAGTTTTGTATTGATTGATCGGTGCATTGTTTGATTCTAGACTTGGTGTTTAGGGTTTGTTTGCGGTAGGTACCACCGTAGGGTTTTGTTGCATGTTTAATTGGATTAAGTACAGCGGTTAAACACCTTTTTTGAGACCGAGAGGTGATAAGAAGTTAGGGTTGTCTCATTGCCTTTGCATGCTAGAATAAGGATTGCGTGAGATCGAGTTCGTTTCTTGTCAGGTTTAGGTGTTTGAGCGACTAGTTGATCTATTTTGGTTTAAGTTGAATTGTTCCTCTATCCTTGGTTGTGTAGTATTCATTGCCATTAGGTTCGAGTGTTGGTGAGACCGAGAGGTGATCCTTCATTAGAACACGTTAGCAATTGTTTCCCGGTTTGGTGGTTTTAGCCGATTTTGAGTAGTTAGGGTTTGTTGTGTGAGACCGAGAGGTAATCTAGTGAGCCCGAGCGATCCTTAGTCGTGTCATCTTTAGGGACCGGTGTCTAGATATCATTCAATCCATTAGCTGGTTAGGCCTACAATTTGATTCAGACCTAGGTAGACGTTTTTCTCCATCCTAAGTTAACACAGTTAGTTCCCCGTTAAGTTTTCTATTTTTGGTAAGTTTTGTTAGTCAGTCTAGTTAGTTCAGTTAAGTATTTAAAAATAAAAAATCAATATAATTATTATTCTAAGGTAGGTCTTGTCTAGGGTTAGTGATCTTTAGCGTTCTGACGTGTCCACGTGTTCGATACTCGGACTTCCTAAGTCTATACTACTTGCGATCGGTACACTTGCCGGTTGTGTGTGGTTTTAGGATTTTCGTTTTAATATTAAACCTTAGTTGTGAGGTTCATATTTATAGGGTTATTAGACACACATCATTAGCGCAGATTGTGAAGGACTTGCAGACGAAGAGCAAGTTGTGCGAGATATGCAGAGGAGGGCATGATACCGTTTAGTGCCCAGTCAGTTCGAAGGAGGAGGCCGTAGACTTTATAGGAAATCCAAACCGAAATCAAAATTCTTTCAATTCTTATAACTCGGGATGAAGAGGCAATCAGAACTCCAACTGGAGGAGCGGCAATCAGTCCGGTTTTCAGCAGCGTCAGAGTCTTTTCCAGGATGCCGGTAAGGGAGCGAGCATTGGGGAGAAGAAGCCCACTTTGGAGGACATGATGGAGCAGTAGACGCAGATGTTGTCACAGCTTATGACATGAGAGGATTACCGACATAAGGAGACCCAGGAGAAGTTTCGCGAGCACGAGCAGTTCATGAGGAATCAGGGAGCATCAATTCAGAGTCTCGAGCGGTATATGGGAGAGATAGCAAGTCGGTTGAACGAGAGGCCGCAGGGTACGCTACCGAGTAACACCGAGCAAAACCCAAAGGGATTCGCGAAAGCTGTGATGGCGAGGAGCGGTGCAGGGGCACGAGATGAGCCCGAGATTCAGGAGATGTCTAGAGGGAGAGTAGTCGAGGAGCCTACAGTTGATGATAGAGAGGAGCAGGTGGATGAGGTGATTCAGATGGAGTCTCCGCCGGCCCAGGTGCATCAGAGGAGCAGCCCAGGGAGTTCAGCACAGGCCGAGAAACAGCAATCAACGAGCGAGCCACCGAGAGTTTACAAACCCTCGATTGCCATACCCCGGGAGAGTCCGTAGAGATAGAGATGAGGAGCAGAACTCCAAATTCCTTGATCTTTTGAAGCAGCTTCACCTTAATATTCCATTCCTTGAGGCACTCACCCAGATACCGAAACATGCGAAGTTTCTTAAGGATATTCTCTCGAATAAGGAGAAGTTAGCTGAGGTAGCTTCCATCCCTTTGAGTGCTAGTTGTTCTGCTGTCTTACAGAGGAAGTTACCAGAGAAGATGGCTGATCCAGGGAGTTTCACGATTCCCTGCATCTTTAGACATGATACGGTTATTCATGCGCTGGCTGATCTTGGTGCCAGTATTAATCTCATGTCGTATTCCGTGTATCACAAGCTGGGTTTAGGTGAACCGAGGCCTACCAGGATGAGTAATCCAGCTTGCTGATCGTTCTGTGAAATACCCTCGAGGGGTGGTCGAGAACATGCTTGTTCGTGTCGACAAGTTCATCTTCCCGGTGGACTTTGTCATTCTGGACATGAACGATGATGATAGTGTACCGCTTATTCTTGGCCGACCATTCCTTGCCACTGCACAGGCGTTGATCGACGTCTGCGAGGGTAAGTTGATCTTGAGAGTTGGGGATGAGAATGTCACCTTTGACGTTCGACAGTCACTTAAACACCCCAAGTCCGCTGATGACTCCTTGTACTTCATTGATACCATTACGGAACATGTTGGGGAGTTTTTCAGTGAGATCTGTGGAGGATCTGCCTCCGACACTCAGATTCTCGATAGGGACATTCCGGAGATTGACATGGTTGCCATGACCGATCAGTCAATGGAAGATGACACCGAGTCACATTAACCTGAGTCTGAAGTGTCTTCTAGGATCGTACAAGACGATCTGATGGACCGACCTTCTGTCGAGAGCCCCCATCCTTCCTTAGAGCTTAAGGATTTGCCCGCCCATTCGGAGTACGCATTTTTGGACGAGGAGAGGAAGCTGCCGGTTATTATTGCATCTGCTTTGACGGAGGTCAAGAGAGAGATTGTCGAGAGAGATATTGTTGAGCACAAGGAGGCCATTACATGGAAGATTATCAACATTAAGGGTATCAACCCTTCGTTCTGCACTCATAAAATCCTCATGGAGGATAATCATAGGACTGTCGTTCAGCCGCAGCGGCGGCTTAATTCGAAGATGCAGGAGGTCGTGAAGAAGGAGATTATCAAACTCCTTGATGGGGGGATCATTTTCCCCATTTCTGATAGTTCTTGGGTTAGTCCAGTCCAAGTGGTTCCTAAAAAGGGTGGCACGACAGTCGTCACCAATGAGAGGAACGAGCTCATTCCAACTAGGACTGTGACCGGTTGGAGAGTCTGCATTGATTACCGCAGACTAAATGATGCCACGAGGAAAGACCACTTTCCTTTATCTTTCATTGATCAGATGCTGGAGCGTTTGGCAGGACAATAGTATTACTACTTCTTGGATGGTTTCTCCGGGTACTTTCAGATTCCGATTGCTCCCAATGACCAAGAGAAAACCACGTTTACCTGCCCATACGGCATGTTTGCCTATAGACGTATACCGTTCGGATTGTGTAACGCTCCAGCAATATTTCAGAGGTGCATGGTGGCTATATTTCATGACATGATCGAGGACTCCATGGAGGTATTCATGGATGATTTTTCTGTGTTTGGGAGTTCTTTTGATCAGTGTCTCTCCAACCTTGAGAGGATGTTGGCCCGATGCGTTGACACCAACCTAGTCCTTAACTGGGAGAAGTATCACTTCATGGTACGCGAGGGCATCGTTTTGGGGCATCGTATTTCGAGTGCGGGGATAGAGGTCGACCGAGCGAAGGTTGAGACCGTATCTAATCTTCCCCCACCCACTTCTTTGAGATCCATTCGGAGTTTCTTGGGTCATGCCGGGTTCTACCATCGGTTCATCAAAGATTTTTCTAAGATCGCGAGACCCATGACCAATCTTCTGGAGAAGGATGCCCCGTTTGCATTTTTTAAGCAGTGTATCGAGGCATTTAATCTATTGAAAGACAAACTCGTTAACGCCCCGATCATGATTGCTCCCGACTGGTCGCTTCCCTTTGAGTTGATGTGTGATGCGAGCGACTTTGCAGTCGGAGCAGTTCTTGGACAGCGGAAGGATAAGCACTTCCATCCGATTTCCTATGCTAGCCGGACCTTTAATGGTGCAAAGGAGAGTTACACCACCACCGAGAAAGAGCTTTTAGCTGTGGTGTTTGCGTTCGATAAATTCAGGTCCTATCTAGTTCTGTCTAAGACGATTGTGTACACGGATCATTCTGCCATTCGTTATCTCTTTAGCAAACAGGATGCTAAGCCACGCCTTATCCGATGGATCCTATTGCTTCAAGAGTTTGATATTGAAATCCGTGATAAAAAGGGGGCCAAGAATGTGGCGGCCGATCATCTTTCGCGTCTTGAGGGAGCTGAGTTATGAGAGCCGGGGGTCAGGATTAATGACCACTTTCCGACGGAGAGTCTCATGTTTGTTTTAGCTCAGGATGAGGGTTTACCATGGTTCGCCGACTTCGCGAACTATCTTGCGGACAGGTACTACTCGAAGATGTCTTACCAGCAAAAGAAGATATTCTTTGCTGGTGCTAAGTTTTACCTTTGGGACGACCCGTATCTTTTTCGTATAGGTGCTGATCAGTTGATCCGGAGGTACGTGGACGTTAAGGAGGGATGGCAGATTTTGAGCCATTGCCATGTTGGACCAACAGGAGGTCACCACGGTGCGAGTTTGACAGCGAATAAGGTTTTTGATTGTGGTTTTTATTGGCCTTCGATTTTTAAAGATGCGTACGCGTTTGTGAGGGGTTGTGATCGTTGCCAGCGGGTCGGCAACATCTCGCCGCGAAATAAAATGTCCCAAAATGCTATTCAGGGTTGTGAGGTTTTTGATGTGTGGGGCATTGATTTCATGGCACCGTTTCCATCTTCGCGTGGAAACAAGTACATACTCATGGCGGTTGACTATGTTTCGAAGTGGGTTGAGGCCAAGGCCTGAACCACGAATGATGCCCGAGTTGTACTCCGTTTTCTCAAGAGCCTTTTCGCTCGTTTTGGTGTCCCGAAGGCGTTGGTCGGTGATAGAGGTACTCACTTCTGCAATGCGCAGATGGAAAAGGCTTTGCGACGCTATGGGGTCACCCATCGGCTTGCCACCGCCTACCACCTACAGACTAGTGGGCAGGAAGAAGTGAGTAATCGGGGGATCAAACGGATTCTTGAGAAAACGGTTGGTTTGAATCATCGGGATTGGTCCGATAAGTTGGATGATGCGTTGTGGGCCTTCCGTATAGCCTACAAAACTCCGACAGGTTCCACACCGTTTCGGATGATTTATAGGAAGGCCTGCCACCTGCCTGTTGAGTTAGAGCACCGTGCTTCATGGGCCGTACAGAGGGTCAATCTTGATATGTCTGCCGCAGAGAGCACTCGTTTCCACCAGTTGCACGAGTTAGAGGAGCTGAGAGATCACGCTTACGCGCAGTCATTTAGGTATAAGGAGCGGACGAAGGAACTGCACGATAGGAAGTTGAAGGGTAACAAGCAGTTCAAGTGTGGGGATCTGGTCTTACTGTATAATTCCCGGTTGAGGTTATTCCCGAGAAAGTTGAGATCCCAATGGTCGGGACCGTTCACGGTCACTGAGGATTTCCTGTATGGCGCTGTCGAGATAAAGAATAAAAGCGAGAAGTTTAAGGTGAACGGTCATAGACTGAAGCACTACATTGGTGAGCCGATGGCTGATCAGACTGTCGAGGTATTGTACCTTGACTCGCTCTCCGAGACGTAGACGTGATGGATGCATCACTCGGGAGACTGCCCGAGTTGTAGAGTTTTGTATTTCTGTTATTTGTTTGTGCTATCTGTTTTTTATGTTTTTGTCTATTTCAGGATGTTCCAAAATGAAACCACTCGTACTCAATTTCCATTCGAGTCAGTCGATTTAAGGGGTGTTTTATTAGTAAATAAATATAAAAAAATTTAAAAACCAAAAACACAAAAGTACGTTTTTTTTGTTTATGTTTTTTTGTTTTCTGTTGTGTACGCCGCTACATGGGAGCGAGTTTGAGTTCTTACAGGTTATTATGCTCATGGTAGCTACGATGGCGTTTTGGAAAAGGTTCTCCCGAGGTTACGGCCGCGAATGAAATGCTATACGGTCATGTGGTTACTAATCAGCTATTGAAGATTCTGCACACAAACCAGGGGAGTAACCCGTTCTTTGTTTTAGTCCTGTATACTATCTTTTTATTTTCTGTTTTATTTTTATTTTATTTTATTTCTTTTCCTTGTTCTCATCGAGGACCATTTCGTTCTAAGTGTGGGGATGAGATTTATTTTACTTAGTTGTAGAAAATTTTGAAAAAAAAATATATTTGAAAAATTAAAAAAAAAAAGTAGTCCCTTGAAATTTGTTTTCTCTACATTAAACAGGAAATGATATTATTACCGAGTAGTGGTTATTTTATAACTTCTTGGTGTTTTCTATATACATATATAATAAATAAGAACAGTGCCCATTAGACCCACACGTAATGTATGGCAACCGAACGGTTTAGACTCAGTAATCGATGTGTCGGTAGGCTTAGCCTTTGAGAATGAAAGGGCGGTTTGGTTGTTGACCTAATTGAACCTTTTAAATGGCCTGACTTTAGTGGAAAACATTTATGGTTTTGTTTGTTTAACTAATCCCGTAACAGGACTGGAATGAAAAGTCGGGTTATACTCAAGCCTCGAGTCATATGATCGCCTTTATGTAAAAACCTAATTTTTGTATACGTACTTATATGTATAATCTTATGTATACGTATCTATTCCTACAAATAGCAGAAGATAGTTTTGCTCGGCCCTTAGTTGCGCGGTGCCGCAGACCTGAGCCTTGATGCAGTCTGTAATATCGTCCAACATGGTGAATTTTAAAAATAAAAAAAAAAAAGTTGCAAGAAGCCAAAAGGCAATGCAAAAATCCAAAAGGCATAAAAAAAATTCAAAACCACCATGAAGGAAACTACTCTCGGTCGACCTAGGACCAAACTAGAGTTTATAGGTTGTATATGAGTTGAAAATATTTTGATCATGTGGCAATAGGTTTAAGTCAAATTTGGGTGATTCGGCCCGGTAAAACCATAATGGAACGTGGTGAAGTGGCGGCAGGGCTTTCAAGTGTGAGTCCCGCTTAGTCATACAAACTAATGAAATTGTCACGCCTTATTTGCCTTGGTAAGTATTAGGGCATGGGTTTAAGTGGAGCACAATACCGGAAATCGACCTGATTTAGCTTATTAGGTGAAAGTTGGAAGAAATGCTTGGGTAACGGGTCACTTGTTCTAATACTTTAAAAAGAAAAAAAAATATATAATAATAATAATTAATAAAACCAAGAGTTGTCGGTTGAACTTGGTTATGATCCTGTGTAGAATTCTTTTTCAGGGACGAAAAAGGTTTTAAGTGTGGGAATATTTGATGGCATCTAAATTATACATATTTATACATTAATTTTCCTACACTTTTGAGCTAGTTTTTATTGAATTTTACTCCTAATGGGTTCGTTTGAATTTTAAAACACAACGAACGAATATGGTTTATTTGTTAAAAAAAGAAAAAAACTTAAAAAATTACACAAGTTATATTGGGTTTCCACAAAGTAAATTTCACGCAACGAAGCATGTCTTTTATATAATTTACTTATAAAAGTAACTAAATGTAATATGTCAATTTGTATATTGACTACTTATATTGATGCCACAAATGTTATAGGTGAAGCCCACGAACAGTGGGTTTTATTTTGATCCAGGCTAAATCGTGGATGGAGAAAAAAAAACCTTACACAAATAAAAGGAAAGAAAAGTCAGACGAAAAAAAATATATAATATATTCTTGAGTGGAGGCATCAGAAAGGGAGAGGACTTTGGACGGTGAAGAAAGGAGCCGCAAGAAGTGGGAGCACAACAAGAAAAGTCACAAGGGAATTAGTAGTTTTTTGGAGCTCGCCAATCAAGGAGAAACACAATTTATTTTTGCAAGGGAAATGCCGTTATCCGATTGGACCAGCAGCCAAAAGAGAAGAAGAGGCAGCGGGTGGTCAAGAAACAAGGCAATTACTTGGAGTTTGGAGATTTAAATTATTGGGTTTGAGTTCTTGATTCTAAACATTGAATTTTAATCTTTTAATATTCTGATTTCTTCATGATGTCGCTTTTAAAGATTATTATTACTTTAGATATGATACTTGGCTAAATACTTGAACTACCTAGGTTGAGATGAATATTGATTTTATTTGACGGCTTATTTGGTTTTGACTTATTACACGACATGATTATTATTGGAAAACTTTATTTAATTTGATCTTGGATGTGTTAAAATATTGTTTTTATATAATTATTGCTTTTGATTTCGCGTATGACTTTGATTGATTGATTGTGTGTCGTTCGGTTAGGGTTCTACGTTTAATTCATAGACTTGGTGTTTTTGATCTATTTGTGGTTAGCGCGACCATAGGAATCTTTTGTGCAATTAATTACTAAAATTCAATAGGTTCACCTTCCTTGTGACCGAGATGTAATAGGGAGTCGGTTTGTGTCGCGTCTTTATTCGGTTAAGTTAGAATTGCGCGAGAGCGAGCTTTGACTTTATCTGGTTTAGAGTTGCGTGCAAATAAGTGTCCTAGATCAAGCTAAATATTGTTACCCCTTTACCCCTTGAGTTGCTAGTACCAATTTTTAGTGAATTTTGTGTCGTTGAGTCCGAGAGGAGATGCGTCATTAGGGTACTTAGTAATCTTTATCCCGGTAGGTTAATTCTATCTTCTTAGATTCGTGAGGGTTAGTTGGTGAGACCGAGAGGTGATCCAGCGAACTTTACTGAGCCTTAGTTGATTTATTATTTTTAAGATCCCGGTGTCGTGTGATTAGTTGATTCCATTAGCCATTGAACATTCAATAGGATTCTTGCTTAGGTAGTCGTTTCTCCATATTCGTTAAAACCTCTTTAGTGTCGTTAAGTTTTCTATTTTAGGTAACTTTTATCAGTTAGTCTAGTTAGTCCAGTTAAGTCATTAAAAATCAAAAATCAATTAAATATTATTTATAGGTAGGTCTTGTCTAGTGTTAGTGATCATTAGTGTCCTTACGTGTCTACTTGTTCGATACTCGGACTTCCTATGTCTATACTACTTGCGATCGGTACACTTGCCGATTGTGTGTGGTTTTAGGATTTTCGTTTTATATTTAAAGTTTAGTTGTGAGGGTCATTCGTTCTTTTAGACATATCCAACACACATCAGTGAGGTTCATTGTATATGTTTCATTCTGAACTAAGGTTGATCGCCGTAATATTTTGAGTTGTAGGTCGGGCAGGTATAATTTGTTGTAGCTCTTGTACCTCTGTTTCATGTCTGGTTTGTTTTGTACTAGATGATTCCCTGGTACCCTCAACACACCATTTCTGATCAAATCCAAAGCAACCATACTGGCTTGTGTCACGACATTCTCGCAAGTTAAATGGCTAACTGAATTAAATAAGGTTCCTATTTCCAGTCTACTAACCATGCCATCAGTCGAACCAAATCGTCAAAACGGTTTGTATATTCCAGTTGGTCCGAATCTTTCATTTTTTTCCTGGGTTCGGGTTCTAATTTCTTTATTTCATTCCTTGGACGAAAATGTTTCGATATAAGGGTTTTAAATTTTGCCCAGGTCATGCGGTTGGTTGCCTCTTATTCCCAAGTTCATACAATCGTTATTTGTCACATATGTGATGAGAAAATTCTGGTATTAATAATAGACTACATCGTTTTGATCCATTTTACTCACTCATTTACTCATTAAGTACCACTAAAATTTACAGATTTGCATTACATAATTGTTTAAACGAGTATTCTCGTCGTGAAGGATCACTGTTGTTACGACCAATATTCATGTTTGGTAAGAGATTTTCGTTGCAAAGGCATTTAGTGGGGGAAATTATTATTATTGGTAGTAGAATTAGTGCTCAGTGGAGAAGTATTATTCTTGACAATGTTCGTATTTAGTGGGAGAGTAAAAATTGTAACTATATTAGTATTGGGCAGTGAAATAGTATTCACGGCCGTATTAGTGTTTGGCCTTTGACTTGTATTCATCACCGTGAGAATGTAGGCAGGGAATCGCGCTGCTAATGTCAGGGCTATTGTCTGCAGTTGCCGAACAATCATCTAGACTACAACTGCCTCAGATCACGTGTTTGTTTTCATCGAGGCCATCCTATAATGATAAACGACTATACTTCAATTAATAGCAATTCCCCATATACTCATCGCATAGGGAATTACATTAGCTAATACTTAAGTATTGTAAATAGCACATATGTATCACACACATCGAAACCTGTATTCATATACCAAGGAGAGTACATAGATTGAGCCTAATAAGGCAATTGTTTGCATGTATACATCTAAAGTTATCACCCAGTGACAAGTAATTTTAACCGGATAAGGGTCTATGTTTGTACTAAAAGATTCAAATCGTCCTCCCTATCAGCATTGCATACTACCAGATGCTTGCATGGAGTATAGAAACTGTACACAGCAGTGCCAAACTATCCTTGTATATCTGAGCACACATTATAATAATCACAAATAGTTCACAACTCACAAAACAATTATTCCGATGTAATCCCATCATTGTGTAATTGTTTTACCCTGCCTTTCCCATAAGTGGACATCTGCCTATCATGGGTTTAAATAGTTTGTTATAGTCTGGAGGCATTTGTATACTCCCCTTAACCTTTAGATGCTATTAAATATAATTAGAAAATATTCTTTCACCAAGTCATTCAGTACCCGTAAGCATAATGGGTCTACTAAAAGTGGTGATTTATTAAATGGGGAGTAAGTATGTCTCATACGGGTCAAAGTGCATCGATAATCCTCGAGCGTGAGGTTTCTCTTCTCTAACAAATCGATCAGAGTGGAAAAAATATAGGAGTGGCTGGAGATACTGGTACACAGGAGATTTGATGAGTTTGTTGATTAGGTGGGTTAGGCAGGGATGGTTGAACTGATGATATGAAAAACTTTTGAACTATTGCTGATAAGTAGTATATACGGGTGATTACAGTCTGTTATATATCGAGGATTTCGTAAAGTACTTATTATATTTTATAATTTCATAAATTGAACTCATCAATAGGTATTTTCCTAGGAATAGTGTTTATTCTTGAATGAGGGAAGTGAAAAGATGACTAGAAAACAGCACAGTTTACTATTAAAAAATAGTTATATAAGATAAAGATTAGGCACGAACTGATAAGGATTACATTTTGTTGAGATGGACGTATGTAAATCGCACCTCCTACGATTTTTTTCTGGGCCTTGAATATTAAATTCAGTATGTGGTTCAATCATACAACAAGGTTCAGTTTTGACTCGATAAAGCTTTATCGAAATTCTCGTTTATAGGTAACACCGGTTCTTCATTCGATATGAGTCTACCGATCTCGACATCTTTCGGTTCAATGATTTGTCATAAAAATAATATTTTTCGATAATATGAATCAGAGTGGGGGATATTATTACTTAGGACAAAATAAAATATTTTATCTGTCATAACCAGATATAACATTAATTATGATAAAATATAATATTAGCTTTAATAAAATATAGTTTTAATTATAATAAGAGTTAACATTGATTATAATCTAATATAATATTCGTTACAACAAGATTTACTATTATCAACAGTATAGTATGTTCACGTATTCGTACATATTGTTCCAGATAAGCACGTATGCATGTTACACACACACACACTTAACATTACCTTTGTTATAAATATATTGCCATTTTTACTTATTGTTATGTCCTGCGATTTCTTCCCGAATCCCCTCGTACAAGCAAATCTATTATTATGTTCTGGACCATAATAACTCACTTGCCTTCGAGTTCATCCCGACATCCATCAGTATATAATATTATATTGTTATTTACTTTCCCAGAGATAATCAAACCTACGGTTATATTTTAGGTATCCTAAGGGATAACCTGATCCTTTATAACCAATGGATCTGATACCAACTTCTGTCACACCCCATTTAGCAAATTGCGAAAGTGTAAAATGGAAATGTAACAGACACCTTTGGTATCAACCACATTGTTTATAAAGAACAATACAAACTAGTTTACAATATTTTACATTAATCTAATTTCGATTACAACTAGGTGATACAAACTAAACCCAGTTCGTAATTATGCAAGTATAATTGTGTGTACGTTTGTTTGTTTGTTTATGATGTAATTATACTAAGCTACAGTGAAGCCTTGACTGTTCGAGCTGTGTACCTCCATTTCCCACGCTCAATCAACCATTGTGGCCCCCCTTCCACCCACAACATGCCCCGAGTAGCTATGTCGGACACTACATTGTTTGTATAGTTATGGTCATGTTCAAACATCGTTAAGTGTGACACGGCAAACAGGCCGATTCCAATTGGGTTTTTCAAACCAATAGTACTATTCACAATCCACCCGATCGAAGTTAATCACTTTGTTCGTGAGGACTTTTGTGTGTTAGTACTTAATTCCCATCATCAAACAATTCAGAGCGTATAGATATGTATCAACATGTTTTTCACCCCAATAAAGTTTGTAAAAGCAGTTTAAAAGCGAGGTCATGAAACTCATGGTTTAATCGGTATTCAGTAGCGCGTCAGCTTGTAGTTCGTTTGACTAGTTATTTAGTCCCTATAGTGAATATTATAATAATATTAATATTTTAATATTATTATAATCAATATACTAAAATGAGCTGTATAGCTAGTCTGGGTATAGCTACTATACCCAGAAAGTGTTAGTAGGCTTAGATTGTGATGTTGTTCAATGTCTAATACTAAAAACCGAACTTGGCTCAGTTTCCCCATTTCACCAACTGGGCCAAGTTGATCGTTTAAGCGTTTAGAAAACAGGTATGGTGTTGTAAGCTTAGGTAAACATGTTGGTTGATGAAATGATTAAATTATAAAGAAAGATCACAAATTAGATGTCTGGATTCGCTACGGGCCTTGTTTCCGTTTATTTAGTTCGATTTGGAGAAAAACGAGCACAATTCACCAAAATTTTCCGGATTTCTCAAAAAAAGTTTTTTTTTACTTAATTTGTCCAAAAATATGATTTTGATCACTCTTGATGTTATGATATTTCAACAGGTTCGTTAATCACGAACTCGTCGATTTTTATCATAATTAAATTTGTTTAATTTTTAAATTAGCACAATTAATTATTCGTTAATCATTAAGTTATGAAAATTCAGCCACTTATCAATTAAAATATGCAGATTTTTATAAAAATATTTTTGGAATTATTTACTGATTTATAAATTTATAAAAAATCATTTTATATGCTATATTTAACCCAAAAATTGTCCGTTTATACCAAACGATTTTCGAAAAATCTGAAAAAATTCCTACGTGATCAAAATACTTCTCAAAACAATCTGTAAAAATTCTAGAAACTAACAATCTTGCCAAATACCCTTTTCGATCCGAAAACGACTATGAAATCTCGAACAAGCGCGAACCCACAAAACATACCTAGGTTTTTCCAAATGACCCCAAATTTCATATTTTATCATATTATACCAAATCTGATTTCTCCAAAACATTTCATAATTTTCAAGTATTTTAAATATTTTTCCCAAATAAATGCCCCAAATCGGTAATTAATTCGCCAAATATTCTCGGATGGTCGATAAATTACCAAATTTGGACAGGGACTCAAAAATTTTGTCGCTGATGATAACCTAAAAATATTCACATTACAACCTTAACCTAAGAAGCCCGTAATCGAGCAATTCGACCGTACCTTTTCGTTTTTTGCTCGTTTTTGGTCTCTTATTCCAATTTTTGGGTTCTCGTGGTTCTATATAAGCTAGGTACAGTCCTATATCACAAAACAAGCATGTTTTATCAATATGGCAGCCTCGAAATTTAGAGTTTCTGTTAGGGTATTAAACCGAACTTTTGATCCGTAAAAACGTCGTTTAAACCCTCTAATCCGTGTTTATGGCCAAAACAGAGTATGATTCTGATTCCTAACCATGTGTATGATCAAAACATATTTTTGACCATTTTTATGATTTTTTCATGGTTAGGAATGATTTTTGGTAATCAACCGATGTTTATATGATATTAAACTTGTTTAAACAAAGATTAAATGATCGAAACATGGAAGGTTACCTTAGGGCTTGTTGTTTTTGTGTAAGAACAGCAGCAAACTGGTTTAACTTCTGGAAAAAGATGGGTAAAAATATCTAAGCTTTCCTATATATTAAGTAACTAATAATAACATTAAAGGTTTTCTTTTGTTTTTCAACTTTGGCGGGCTGCGCTTGTTAGGCCCCTTTTGGGCCCATTTGGCCCACTTTTCTCGATTTACGTGCCAAACGTGAAATGCCGAGTCAAAATTTATTTTGGGTTTGGTTTTTGGTGCGAAAAATATATCGGGTAAGACAAACAGCACAAAAACGAGTGTTTTTGGCCAATTTTGTATAAATTTATAAAAACATACTATACATTTGTAAAAATAGAAAATATTTTCACGGATCACTTAAAACATTCCCACTAAGTGTTTTGTAAATCTTTTTTAGCTTAACGGACGATACAATGCTTGTTTTGTAACTATCTTTCGCGTTTAAAACCATAGCGGGTAGTTAAACAAGTATGTATTCGTTTAACTGGTTTGCTATCGAACTAAGGTCATCATACTAATCTGTTGGCTTATATTTAACGTATATCGCTTATTGATGGCCCCCTGAGATATCTGGGTCAAAGCCAGACCTGTTTGGTTATCCGTTCATTCGTTACGCAATAAGGGGTTAAACGCTTATTTGATTTGTGAAAATTGAGGTGTATCCGGTTTCGTCACGAATGTGACATCAATAAGGGTTTAATGGTGAAAAAGACCTTCATTGGTGTAATACTAACCTTGAATTAGACGAGAGATGGCTAGAGAGTGGTTGAAGTGGCTCAAAATTCGAGGTGGTGGTGGCTACAGATGTTACGATCGACCAGAAGGAGGGGGAAAGGGATTAGGGTTTAAGTTTATAATATATTAACGTTAAGGCCCTCCAACTTGCAAACTGTGATGTCTTCATTCCAACGGTTAATTAAAGTGGCTTTCAAGAATGACTAAAAGGTCCTTTAAGATGCCATATCGGGTCTCGGATAAAAATACAAAATCTACAAGGCTTGGTTTCTTTTTAACGAAATTGACGGGTGTTACAAATCCACCCTCCTTACAAAGGGATTCGTCCCTGAATCCCATTGCAATAGGAACTGACGCGGATAGAGATGAAACCTAATCACCTAATCACACAAGAGGACGGTAGAGGCAAAACTCCTACTGGTACCCGAGTCAAACAGGACTGAAGCCTGCAGCTCCACAAGTAAAAAGGTACTTGGAATGATATTACGCTACTACTTAGCTAAACAGTTACACATACGCTCTCAAATGAGTGAGGCAGTTAGGCGGTCAAGCAAAAAGGAAACCCAGAGTGACAGCATGCTACACCTCCGGTAAACAATTACACGCAAAGCGTACGAAAGGATGAGAAACGAACGGGAGGATTTAAGGAATGAGATGAACTTTAACACTCTCGACACGAGCATTAGCCATATCCTATCCCTACAAAGACAAAACCCTAACACAGTCAAGCACAAGTAGCGTTTAGAACATGAAAGGTAACGGTAAACTGCTGATAACGTTGATCAAGTGTTATTAGTCGTTTACTTTACCCGACCATCCTAACCACCCCTTGTTCTTAACCATATTAGCGTTCTATCCCGCACATAAACAATTTATGCACACAAAAGTAAATCTAATACTTATAAAAACAAAAGGTTACCTCTTGGCATGCAGCTACCCACGGTTGGCATTTCACCCTCCCTTAACATTTCGAGCCCAAGCGTCAAATGATGCCCGGATCCATCGAACCTTGGCTCTTATGCCAATTTGTAAGACCCCGAAACCCTGGAATCCTACAGTTGGTCATCATACCCAAAATTTACTAAATTTAAAACCAAAGCAATTCATTTTATTAAAACCAGTTAGAGTCAGAAAAAACGGAAATTATTAAGTATTAAAAACCCCAAAACTGAGGACATGTGCCCAAAAATCAAATGTAAATAAATTGTTTGTTTTATTTGAAGTCCTCGACTAGAAATGTATTCAACCGTCCGAGTAGTCTCCAGCACGTCCAAGCGATAATCTTCGATCCTTAACCTAAATTCAATGTAACATACACACAAAGTCAGCTTGAGCTGAGTGAGTTCAAGTTTTAAGTAAGCAACATTCATAAAACCTTTCAAAGGTTATAGGTATAAAACAGTATAGATAATAATAGGCAAATGAATAAATAAATAAATATTTAAATAATTACCAAATAACATATTCACGGTCGAACACGCGTACGGGCCTCCCCCCACGGGATTTAAGAACCCACCACGGGATTTAAGAACCCGAGTAGTATAGTTGTACAGCACGCGGTATGACAAAAGCACATGACACGGGATTTAAGAACCCGCCCGGGATTTAAGAACCCGAGAAATATATAACGTGATTTAAGAACCTGTTTTAATGATGATTATGCAACACGGGCCTCCCCCCCCAAGGGATTTAAGAACTCGCCATGGGATTTAGGAACCCGAGTAGTATAGTTGACCCGGCCACAATCACCATGCACACACATGCACACGGGCCTCCCCCCACGGGATTTAAGAACCCAAGTAGTATAGTTGGCCCGGCCATAATCGCTATGCACACACACATTAGTAGGCCTACTCACATAAATCTTAGTCACAAAGAACTAATTAATATCAACGATCGTAGGCCATAATGTATATATAAATATATATGTATATATATAAGTCACTCCAAAATATGAACTAATATAAGTAGGTCTACTCGTATTCAATTAACACCAGGCCTAATAACATCCTCGAGCCTAGACCAAAAGAAATATGTATAACCTTAAGGAATTTTAGACGAGTCTAAAATATCCTAAGGCAAAGAATATAATCCACAGCTGGTTTCATAAAGGTACAAATAATAACAAGGCTATGCAATGCTGTTCAAAGCGTTTTAAACAAGTAAAATTGAGTAAAATTGAAATAGAGTGTGTATGCCCTTCCAAAACGTAAAAAAGTAAATAAGGGCATCATAAACTCACCTGAAACGAGCCACGCAAATACCAACAAGTTAGAGAACCTCTAAGCCAATCCACAAATCACAAGCCTGTCGAATTGCTCACAAAGATTACTAACTAAACCATATCGACTCGTTTATTCTACGAGGCATTCTAACATGATTTGATGGACCTAAAGCCTCAACCATACCAATTCCAATTACATCAGCTCCCGGGGCCTCACAATTACCAAAACCATCCTTAGTTAATTCCGGGGACAAAGGATTTCCAAACTACACCTGAAAGTTGTTAATTGTATCGAAGACGTGCGTTAATGAGTTGCTTATGCACTTAGCAACCAACTTAGCCCTGTGTGCATCAAATTTAGTATAATTATAGCCAACAAGTCCACACGACACAACACGAGTTGAATGGGTCGGTAATTTGCTTGTACAACGCATAAAATATCAATTAAACGCGACTTTGCGTTGTACCAACCCGTTTAAGCAACCAACAACCAATTCATCCCCATTAACATAAAAATTAAGTTTTTCACAACCCGTAAATCATTCCGAGGTTACACAATATGAAGTGGTTGTTAATCCCTCAAACAACGTGCTAAACGCAACAATAAACAAACTAGACAACCGAAATCTTAGTTTTCAATCTAACGACAATTGACAAATCAAACGAGATTCAATGCTCACGATACTAAAGTATGACATATATGACATACCTAGGAATATGACGGAGCAAAAACCTCAATTGATACAGCCCTGAAAGAACCTTAATTGGACAGCCACCAGTTAAGCCTAAAACGAATGAATTGATCAATAACGAGTATAAGGAGCAGATTTTAGCATGCAAAGATGTATTTTATTACATTGAAAAATCATGGGAATAAATTATGAAATTTTTACCACAGTTGCGTAAATGTCTTATGTTTCTAAAATATTTTTTTATATTTTTCCAGTGCCCATAAAACACATAAAAATTCCTCCAACACAGAAAGGTACATGCAGCTATTTCAGTGCGCAACAAAATGGTTTTATTTGTTTAAAAATCAATACCAAACCAAATTAAATGATTCCAATTGGGTTTTATTTGTTTAAAAACAATCAATTTTCATCGAGTTACAGGCCAAACAATAAATGAGTACGAATCTGTCAGTAACTGTAATCAACAAAACTCAAACCGTAACATGTCTATAACATCTCTAGGGTTCAATAAAGGGTTTAATGGTGAAAAAGACCTTTAGTTAGTCGAGAGATGGATGAAGAGTGGTTGAAGTGGTTCAAAAATCGAGGTGGCGGTGGCTGCAAATGTTGCGATCGGCCGGAATGAAGGGGAAGGGGATTAGGGTTTAAGTTTATAATATATTTACATTAAGGCCCTCCAACCTGCAAACTGTGATGTCTTGATTCCAAAGGTTAATTAACGTGGCTTTCGAGAATGACTAGAAGGTCCTTTAAGATGCCATATCGGGTCTCGGTTACAATTTGTTTGTATGTTTATGATGTATTTATGCTAAGCTACAATGAAGCCTTGACTGTTCGTTCCTGCTGCGTGCCTCCATTTCCCACGCACAATCAACCAATGTGCCCCCCTTTCTCCCGCAACATGCCCCGAGTAGCTATGCCTAACACTACATAGCGTGCTTGTATAATTATGGTCATGTGTAAATGGCGTTATGTGTACCACGGCAACCAGGCCGGTTCCATTTGGGTTTGTCAAACCAATAGTACTATTCACAAGCCACCAGCTCGAAGTTAATCACTGTGTTCGTGGGGACTTTCGTGTGTTAGCAATTAGATAATTGACATCATCAAACAATTCCGAATATATTGATATGCATCGACATGCTTTTCACCCCAAAAGTTCGTAAAAACAGTTTAAAAGTGAGCTCATGAAACTCATGGTTTAGTTGGTAATTGGTATGGGTCGGCTTGCAGTTTGTTCGAGTTGATATCACTAGTCCCTTTAATCAATAATATAATAATATTAATAATTTAATATTATTATAATCTCCATAATAAACTGGGTTGTATATCTAGTCTGGGTGTGGCTTTCATACTTTGAACATGTCAATAAGCTCAGATTGTGACGTTGTTCAATATCTTATGTTTAAAACCGAACTTGGCTCAATTTCCGCGTTTCACCTGCTGGGCTAAGTTGATCATTTACGCGTTTAGAAAATATGTATGACCATATAAATTCGGGTAAATATGTTGGTTGATAAAATGATTAAATTTATAGAGATATATCATAGACTAGATGTCTAGATTCGTTACGGAGCTCATTTCCGTTTATTCAATTTGGTTTAGAGAAAAGCGCGCATAATTCATCCAAATTGTTCATATTTCTCCCAAAAAGTTTGGTTTTACTTAATTAATCCAAAAAATATGATTTTAAAAAAATATGATTTTTTATCACTCTTGATATTCTGATATTCCAACAGGTTCGTTAATCACGAACTCGTCGGTTTTTATCAGAATTGAATTTGTTTAACTTTCGAATTAGCATAACTAATTATCCGTCCATCATTAAATTATGAAAATTTATACACTTACCAAGTAGAATATTTAGATTTTTATAAAAATATTTCTGGAATTATTTGTTATTTTATTGATTTATAAAAATTTATTTTATATTCTATATTTAACCCATAAATCTTCCGTTTATACCAAATGATTTTTGAAAAATCCAAAAAAATTATTGAGTGATCCAAATAACTCCCAAAACACCCTATAAAATTACAGAATCTAGAAATCCTTCCAAGTTACCTTTTTTAACAAACACCGACCATAAAAACACGAATAAACGCGAATCCGGAAAACATAGCTAGGGTTCTCCAAATGACTCCAAATTTCATATGTGATCATAAAATTCCATACCTGCGTTCTCCAAAAAATTTAATAATTTACAAGCCGTTTAGGTATTTTTCCCAAATAAACGTCCCTAAATGGTAATAAATTCGCCAAATATTCTCGGATGGTCGAAAAATTACCAAATTTGAACAGGGACTCATTCATATGGTCCCTGATTTCCCCCCAAACATTTTACAACCTAACAACAAGCGTATCACAATCTAATCCTAAACCGCCCCTAAACGAGTGTTTCGACATTACCTTTGCGGTTTTTGTTCGTTTACGCTCTTTTACTCAATTTTCCTCGTTTTTGTACTCCTAAGTAAGGTAACTACAGGTCCTATATCACAAATCAAGCATGTATCATCAATAAATTAGCCTTGAACTTAGGGTTTCAGCTAGGGCTTTAAACTGAACTTTTGAACCGTAAAAACGCGATTTAAACCTCTTAATCCGTATTTATGGCCAAAAAACTTATGAAACCAGGTTCTTAACCATGTGATTGATCAAAATATGTTTTTAGACAGTTTTTAGGGTTTTTGCATGGTTAGAAGTGAATTTTGGTAATCAAACTATGTTTATGAAATTAAACATGTTTAAACAAGGCTTAAATGATCAAAAATATTCACTTACCTTTAGGTTTTGAGCTTGGGAAAGGAAGAACAGAGTTTCTGGACTAGAAGTTGCAGGAATGTGTATTAAAAATATCTTCTAATGTGTTTAAATAAAAAAACAATTAAGGGGGGAAAAGTCCACTTTGGCGGGCCGGAAGTTAGGGCCCCTACTTGGGCCCCGTTTTGGGCCCATTTGCCTCGTTTTTGTAAGACCCCGAATCCCGGGAATTCTACAGTTGTTAATCATATCCAAAATTTCACAAAAATTTAAAACCAAACTAATTCGTTTTATCAAAAACCATTTCAAAGTAAATAAACAGCAGAAAAGATTAAATATTCAAAATCCCAAACCCGGTACAAGTGCCCAAAAACCAGATGTAAATAAAATGTCAGTTTTATTTCAAAATCCCTAAGTAGGAATGCATTCAACCGTCCGAGTAGTCTCCAGCACGCCCAAGCGGTAATCTCGAGTCATTAACCTGCACTCAAACTAACATACACACAAAGTCAGCTAAAGCTGAGTGAGTTCAAGTTTTAATAAATGACATGAATAAATCATTCCAACATTATAAGTATAAAACAGTATATAACTAATAGGCAAATGTACAAATAATAAGCATATATAGGTACAGTAACCAAATAATATAATCGCGGTCTAACACGCGTACGACCTAAGCACATGATACGGGATTTAAGAACCTGCCACAGGATTTAAGAACCCGAATCGTATAGTTTGGCCCGACCAAGATCACCATGAACACAAGGAACCAATTATCATGATGATTATGCCACACGAGCCTCCCCCCACGGGATTTAAGAACCTGCCACGGGATTTAAGAACCCGAGTCGTATAGTTTGGCCCGACTAAGATCACCATGAACACAAGGAACCAATTATAATGATGATTATGCGACATGAGCCTCCCCCCACGGGATTTAAGAACCCACCACGGGATTTAAGAACCCGAGTCGTATAGTTTGGTCCGGCCAAAATCATCATTTACACAAGAACTAAGTAATACTACCAATCATAGGCCTTAAAGTAACATATGCATATACATATATATAAGTCATCCCCATATATTCAATAATATGCGAGGGGATGCGAGCGTATATATGTTATACGCTCTACATATATGTCGTATATGTTATACAGCATGTAACTTACATGCCACATAACATATGCGCTATGCATGCTTGTATACACACACACACATATATATAGTTTTCTTGTTTCTTGTATTTGTAACTTTCATTTTAATTGATATAACATTTTGTTTCTCAGCCTCTTTTATTCTTTTCTTTCTGTGTTATTATTCTTCAACGATTACATAATGTTGTTAGCATCCCTGCTATTTTTAACGGCGGACCATCAGGGGCCAACATTTTAAATTTGGGACCGCCAGTGGTGATAAAATGAATAGGAATTATTATCGGCCAATACCAGTCAATAAGGATTATTAAAATCTAATAAACCTATACATATATATACATATATATATATATATATATATTTATATATATATATTTAAGCTTAATTGGATTTTTAATATATCAATAATAAAACTAATGCTAATATGGTATATTACATGGTACGGATTTTAAATGGTTATCTTATCTTGAAAATAATTACGATAACGCATCTAAAGTTAACGAAACAAAGGCTAACTAATTACAAACTCATTTAAACGGTTTTAATTATTTTAATACTATTTAATATTAGTGGAGACTTTAATATTTTTGAAATACGAATTTCGTCGGTAAAATATATCTCGAAAACGTTTACGTTAATGTACTATAAAAATTAACAAAAAGCAATAATAATTGTATTATATTAGCAGGTTCTTACAAAACATTACGAATATGAAAAAGTTGGGTTTTTAGATGAAATTTGGTAAAATTAATTGTAATTAATTTTATTTTACTAAACCTAATTTTATTTGATTTGTTAATAATTTTTAATGATTTTTAATTATTTATTTTAGTTTATAAAAATATATTTGATTTAAGTTATATAGAAAACTAGGTTAAAAAAACATTTAAAAGTGTGTTGACCCGGGTTCGAAACCGGGTCTTAAGGTTATAACACAAAGGACTTAACCAAAATAACTAGCTTACAATTTGGTATAGGAACAAGAACAGAATATATATTCAAGTTACAAGTTCATCATCTTCAAAGAAACCCTGGAAGTTTAATATGTTGATTCGTTTAATGTTCGACGAAATTGAGTTAGGACTTTTGATTATCGGTTAAATACGATCAAAACTCATTTAAGAAATACCTTGAAGTGGTTTGGGGAGACGGCGTACGGGTATGGCCAGAAAAGTAATTTGACGGAAAAAATTGGATGACTTAGAGCGAATTTTAGTAAGATTGGATGTTATGATTGTGTTTAGACAGTGAAGTATGATCTATCTATAATCTCAATTGTTCTGTTGGAGCTTAATTAGTCGTTATTGCATGTTAATGAAAATTCGGCCGTTGGGTAAATTAATTTGGCCATTACGGGTTGTTGTTACAGGTTATTAAGGGTGGTTAACGTTTTACATTAATGGATAAATAAATTTCGATCATTTAATTAATAAAAAAAGGGTTCTAGGAGGTATTTGGGATCGCCGGATTTTCGCGTCGGAAAACCGGTTCGCCGGAATATTTGGAGAGGAAGGACGGTAGGTGCTTCATTTTTTATTATTATTATTATTATTATTATTATTATTATTACATATAAGATGGACAAAATAGTAATTTAACCCCTCTTACGTTCTCTCTCATGGAAACGCCGGTATATTGAATGCTATTTAACTCTCTGTCAAAGTCGCTCAGGAACTCTCCTCTCCTACGCATTCAAAGCATTGTTCGTTATCTATCCAACATTGAAGACCATTAACAACACATTTTCTTCAAAACCGTTATACTACATTCAATCGTCCCTTCATCCGTTCGATATTCAATCCTCCCTCCATCAATTCGGTGCTTCAATTCACTCCCTACATAACATCGACGCTTCATTCTTGACCTAATCGATGATTAAGCACCATGAAATCATACAAAAATCTACCTGCTATTGCCTCTGCTGTGCCAATTTTTCATAATTAGGCTAAATTCACCGGACTATTGGTAAGCTTTTGTTCATTCACATCTTAATTTTGGATTAAAACAAGCTTTTTATTGATTAGGTTTTGTTGTAATCGATATGCATATAAATTACATGTTATATTGATTTTACTTGGCTCATAATGACAGGTGGGATGGGATGCCAATGGCATTGTAGTTGTTATCATTTAACTGTTTTACATCATATATTGATTAGGTTCACTTGTAATGAATAACCGATACATAGTTGACTTGGCTTGTAAACATGTGATTAATTAAGTTTTGATTATTTTGAAAGAGAGCTAATGTTTTCTTTTTTGTATTTGTGTTTCTTTCATAGTCATAAAAAGGGAAAATTCCCAAAATAGCCCATTTTAGAGAGAGAAGTCTCATTTTAGCCCTTTTTTCCTCAAAATCTTTTATAATTTGGACTTATAAGACGCTTTGGGAAAAAATAAAAATAAAGAGGGAGCAGGCCAGATTTCGAAAGAAAGTCAGGTAAAAGACGAGATTTGGGGAAATAATGCCGTGCAAGTCCAAATTATTTTGTAATCATGGAGCAAAAGTCCATATTTTTTCAAATCTTTTTTATTCAAAAAACCGTCTTGAAAGACTGTTTTTTTTTTGTTTTCTACATTTCCCGTGCATATTTTCAAATTCTTGGAAAAATCTATTTATACAATTATACCCCTAAACCACCACCACCACCATGAACCACCACCACCACCACCTTGAACCACCACCATATATGAACTAATATATATATATAAGTCACTCCAAAATATGATCTAATATAAGTAGGTCTACTCGTATTCAATTAACATCGGGCCTAATAACATCCTCGAGCCTAGACCATAAGCAATATGTATAACCTTAAGGAATTTAAGACGAGTCTAAAATATCCTAAGGCAAAGAATATAATCCAGCGCTGGTTTAATAAATGTACAAATAATAACAAGGCTATGCAATGCCATTTAAAGCGTTTTAAACAAGTAAAATTGAAATAGAGTGTGTATGCCCGCCCAAAACGTAAAAATGTAAATAGGGGCATCATGAACTCACCTAAAACGAGCCGCACAAATACCAACAAGTTAGAGAACCTCTAAGCCAATCCACAAATCACAAGCCTGTCGGATTGTTCACAAAGATTACTAACTAAACCCATGGTTGTAAAAGTCGTTAAGCGGTCCTAGGCGGTCGACTAGGGAGTCGTGAGTACTCAGGTGTAGTCGGGGATTAATCGGAAAATACCTACGGAGTACTTGGCCGAGGCAGGGAGTAATCGGGGAGTACTCGGCCGCCTACTCGGGAGTTTTACAACATTGACTAAAGTGTATCGACTAGTTTATTCTACAAGGCATTCTAACATGATTTGATGGACCTAAAGCCTCAACCATACCAATTCCAATTACATCAGCCCCCGGGGCCTCACAATTACCAAAACCATCCTTAGTTAATTCCGGGGACAAAGGATTTCCAAACTACACCTGAAAATTGTTAATTGTATCAAATACGCCCGTTAATAAGTTGCTTATGCACTTAGCAACCAACTTAGCCCCGTGTGAATCAAATTTAGTATAATTATAGCCAACAAGTCCACACGACACAACACGAGTTGAATGGGTCAGTAATTTGCTTGTACAACACATAAAATATCAATTAAACGCGAGTTTGCGTTGTACCAACCCGTTTGAGCAACCGACAACCAATTCATCCCCATTAACATAAAAATTAAGTTTTTCACAACCTTTAAATCATCCCGAGGATACACAATATGAATTGGTTGTTAATCCCCTCAAACAACGCGCTAAAAGCAACAATCAACTAACCAGACCACTGAAATCTTAGTTTTTAATCTAACGACAATTGACAAATTAAACGAGCTTCAATGCTCATGATACTAAAATATGACATATATGACATACCTAGGAAGATCACGGAGCAAACACCTCAATTGATACAACCCTGAAAGAACCTTAATTGGACAGCCACCAGTTAAGCTTAAAACAAATGAATTGATCAATAACGAGTATAAGGAGCAGATTTTAGCATTCAAAGATGTATTTTATTACATAGAAAAATCATGGGAATAAATTATGAAATTTTTACCACGGTTGCATAAATGTCTTATGTTTCTAAAATATTTTTTTTTTATATTTTTGCAGTGACCATAAAACTCATAAAAATGCCTCAAACACAGAAAGGTACGTGCAGCTATTTCAGTGCGCAACAAAATGGTTTTATTTGTTTAAATATCAATACCAAACCAAATTAAATGTAACACCCGTTAATTTCCGGTTTAAAAGAATTAAAGCCTGTAAAGTATGTATAATTCTCGGGGTTTAACCGACCGTTCTCAGAAGCCCTCTCGCCATCCCGGTATGTTATAACATTTAAATTTTCAACCAAAATGTTAATTCTTTATAATTGGAGGGACCAGATGTGAAAAATATTTATGACATAAACAAACCTAACCCTAACCCATTCCAAAATCCCGATCGGCAGCTCCAGCCCCCCCTGCGATTTTTCATTTTCCCGCCCAATTCGTGAGCGTAAAACATCAATTAAAGGATATTACTATGATTACCCAAGTTTTTACACATTAATTGGTCGCTATATCACACGTATTAATCGTTAAATTGCGTGTTGTAGGCTAACCGGGTGGCTGTCCAAACAAGCATTTCCGGGACTTTTTTGAGTGGGGTTTTTGCACCAAAATCCTCCTAGGTATGTCTAGTATAACATACTTAAAAATCATGTTCATTGGTGTTCGTAGATCGGTCAACTAGTGTAGTATAACATACTTAAGAATTGTAGTTTGATGCGTTTAGCGCGAGTGTTGAAGTGATTAACGACCAATTCAGCTTGGGGACACTTGGTTTGATGTACGGGCTGTTGAAAAATTATTTTTATAAGTTATGGGGCTGAATTGGTTGTCGGTTACTCCAGTGGGTCGGTACAACGCGCAATTGCGTTTATTGAATAGTTGGTGCGTTGTACTTGCGAGTTACCGACCCATTTGACTCGTGTAGCGTCGTGTGAACTTGTTGGCTGTGATTTTATCATGTTGGGTCCACACGGGGCTGAGTTGGATGTTAATGGCCTAAACGACTCTTAAACGCGCGTATTGGTATCACCTAGTGCTTCCGGGGGTAATTTGGGAATTCTTTATTCCCGGGAGTGTCTAAGGGTCGTTTTGGTGAATGTGAGGCCTCGGGGGTTGTTGTGATTTAGTTTGGTGAGGTCGATGCTTTAGGTGACCCGAACCCCATTAGAACGTCTCGTAGGATAAACGAGTCATCTTGATGTCGTTAGTATTGATTGAATGTATACCGGCAGGTGTTTGAATCTTGGAATTACTTAGGGATTCTCTAGCTCGTGGTGAATCCGTGTCTCGTGTCAGGTGAGTTCATGATGCCCCTTTTAACTCTTTTTAAGCTTTTGGGCTAGCATACACACCTAAGCGAGTTTGCTTGATGAAACGTTTAAACTATTTTATATAGGCTTGCTAGTATATGGTAGGCCTTGGGATGCTATAGTATGTATGTATGTATTATTGTATGGCCAATATTTGGCGATGTTGTAGTCGTTATCGACTACGGATGTTACGTATGCCTACTTTGTGTTTGCATACGCTGATGAGATGTTACGTGTTTGGGTTGTACCTTTGCTCGACCCTGATGTTATTATTTGGATGTTATATATATATATATATAGGGATGCACTTGTAAGGATGTTTATATATACGTATGTATAAACATGTAGATATAAGGATGATTATGTATTGAAGATGATGACCTAACTGATGTATACTTTTATAGCTTAAGACCTTTGGAAAGACTATTATGATTATTATTATTGATGTTATTTAATAAAACTTGAACTCACTCAGCTCAAGCTGACTTTGTGTGCATGTTAGTGTGAGTTTCAGGTTAGGAGGTGGACGCATTACCGCTTGGACGTGCACGAAGCTACTTGGACGGTGGAGGGCATGCCTGGTCGGATGTCTCAATAAGAATAAACATTTTCTTTTTAATATTTGTTTAAATATATATTTAAATTGGTTTGGGGCATAATTCCGGGTTTCGGGAACTTGTTTTATCAATTATGGTTTTCCGCTGAATTATACTCTGAGGTGTTTATTTTAAATGAAACGAACGGTTTCAAGTTTAAGTATTTTCCTAAGTATTTTGCATGAATACCAACTGTAGGGTTCCTGGGGTTCGGGGCCTTACAAGTTGGTATCAGAGCCATGGTTCGAGGGATCCGAGCATCCCCGAATGCTTGGACTCGAACTGTATGAAAAGAGACCAGTATGCCCACCATGAGTAGCTGCACGCCAAGTGGTAACTTTAAATTATTTAGTCATTCCTTCGAATTTAAAAGTTTTCAGTATTTGATTAACTGTTTAAGTGTTAGATAGAAGGCTAATGTGGTTAGGGGCAGGGGTGATTAGGATGGGCGGGTAAAGTAAATGACTAATTACACTTGATTAACGTCATTAGCAGTTTACCATTACCTTACATGTTCTAAATGCCACTTGTACTTAACCGTGTTAAAATTCTGTCTTTGTAGGGATAAGTCATGGTTAATATTCGAGTAGCTAAGAGAGGCCGTCCCAGTGTACGTGGTCTTCGTCGTAAGCCACGTGCTGAAACCGAGAATGAGATTCCTACTTCCCAGCAGGAATCCCCGATTCATGAGGAGGGGGATAACCCCTCCATAGATCCTGCTATGCGTGCGGCTATGCGAACGAGGTTTACCAGGTGCTCCATAGCGCCATTCCCGAGATCGTTGCTGAGGCCGTTAGGGCCATGGAGGAGTCTATGGTTAGTAAGAGTTCGGGTAAAGAAAGGAAGGGTAGGGAGACGCAGGTTGATGAGGAGGAAGAGGTGTATGTACCGAGCGGGGATGAAGACGAAGTGCGGACTGTTAGTGTGTCTACTCGGGGTTGCTCATATGGTGACTTTAAGAAGTGTGACCCCCCTTCTTTTGATGGTACTAAGGATGCGTTGGCAGCACATCAGTGGGTGAGGGAGATGGAGGCCGTTCTAAGAGTCAGTAAATGTAAGGGGGATGACATGGTGACTTATGCTACTGCCTCTTTTCGTTCTAAGGCATTGTGTTGGTGGGGCAACTTAGCACAGGCTATGGGTGATCGTTTGATCAGGAGGATGACATGGGATGAGCTGAAGAAGTTGGTTCTCGATCAGTTTTGTCCTCCGCATGAATTGGATAAGATGGAACAGTAATTCTTGACCTTGGAGGCGGGTAGTTTAACGCATCGGGAGTATACCACCAAGTTTAACCAGATGGCCCGTTTATGTCCCGATTTGGTTATTCCCGAAGCCAAGAGGATTAAAAAGTATGTGAAGGGGCTTCCGGCAGATATTCGTAGGGGTGTGGTGACCACCGACATGAAATCTTTTCACTCGGTGGTTACCCTAGCAGGTATATTGTATGATCAGAGGGAGAAGTTACCGCCGACCAAGACTAGGAAGACTTGGAACCTTAATTCGTATGGTAAGCGGCCCGGGGGAAGCAATTTTAATTCGTTTGAGAAAAGGGTGAAGACTGAGACTTCTGAGTTTAAGAGGGATGCGACGTTCGGTAATTGCAAGAAGTGCAGGAAACCACACAAGGGGGAATGTAAGAGTGGGTCTGGCTCCTATTTTCATTGTGATAAGGTGGGACACCCCCATTTCGAGTGTCCGATGTTGACTTGTTTCCGCTGTAAGGGTTCCGGTCACTTGGCATCAAACTGTCCTACCAGTAAGGCGGGGGGTCCGGTCAGGGGACTTCCTCGAGGGGGAAGATGGAAGAGAAGCCGAAGGCCAGGGCGAGGGCTTTCAACATCTCCAAGAGGGAGGCGAAGGATGATGCGGATGTTGTTTTAGGTACTTTTCCTTATTTAGCTTTTATTCCACCGTTATAATTTCTTATTCCTTTGGAATCGTATGTGATGATTATGTAGCTAAGCAGTAGTATAATATTATCCTAGGTACCTTTTTACTTGATGAATTACAGGCGTCAGTCTTATTTGATTCGGGCGCCAATAGAAGTTTCGTGTCCACCACTTTCTGTTCCTCGTTGAATAAATCACCTGAGGGTGTAGTCGATGTGTCTGAGGTTGAGGTCGCCGTAGGAAAATCTGTTCCCGTGTCTAGGGCTATTCAGGGTTGTTCCATCGAGTTGTCTGGGTATAAATTTCCGGTGCGGTTGTATTTGATGCCGCTTGGTTGTTTCGATGTGGTGCTCAGGATGGATTGGCTCGCAAGTGTTGACGCTTAGATCATTTGTGGTCAGAAACTTGTTCATCTGAGGGCCTCGGATGGGACCCAAATTACGGTCTTTGGTGACCGGAATGGCGTGACGCCACATATCATATCCATGCTTAAGGCGGGAAAGTTGATGCAGCAGGGTTGCGGGGCGTATCTTGCTATAAATATGAAAACCGAGGTGGCTACCGTCGGTGATGTTTCTATCGTTCGGGATTTCCCGCATGTATTTCCAGATGATTTGTCAGATATGCCGCCGGACCGCGAGGTCGAGTTCCAGATCGACCTTGTGCCGGGCGCAAAACCCGTTGCTCGAGCCCCTTACCGTCTAGCGCCGAATGAAATGAAAGAACTTATGGCTCAGTTGGAAGACTTGCTCGAAAAGGGCTTCATTCGACCGAGCATCTTACCTTGGGGTGCCCCGGTCCTGTTTGTTAAGAAGAAGGACGGTAGCATGTGGATGTACATCGACCACCGTGAATTGAATAAACTCACTCTTAAGAATCGGTACCCTCTTCCAAGGATCGACGATTTATTCGAACAGCTCTAAGGAGCTAGTTGGTTCTCGAAGATCGACCTTAGGTCCGGTTATCATCAGTTGAAGATTCGGGAGGAAGATATTCCTAAAACTGCCTTCCGTACTCGTTATGGGCATTATGAATTCCTAGTGATGTCTTTCGGTTTGACCAACGCACCGGCTGCGTTCATGGATCTTATGAATCGGGTGTGTAGACCGATGCTCGATCGTTCGGTTATTGTATTCATCGAAGACATTGTTGTATATTCCAAAAGCAAATCCAATCACGCCGGTCATCTCTCAGAAGTTTTGGAAGCTTTGCGAAAGAACAAGTTGTATGCAAAATTTTCTAAGTGTTCCTTTTGGTTACGCGAGGTTCAGTTCTTGGGTCATGTTATTAACCTGAGTGGTATTTTGGTTGACCCTATAAAGGTGGAAGCTGTAAACGAATGGGAATCTCCTAAGTCTCCATTCGAAATTCGTAGCTTTCTGGGCTTGGCGGGGTATTACCGCTGCTTCATTCCCGACTTTTCGAAAATTGCTTCATCATTGACCAAGTTGACTAAGAAGAGTGTTAAGTTCATTTGGGGTACTGAGCAGGAGGAGGCTTTTCTCGAGTTGAAGAACAGGTTGACGCATGCCCCGATTTTAGCTTTACCCGATGGCACCGAAGATCTGGTGGTTTATTCTGATGCCTCTTATCAGGGACTTGGGTGTGTTCTGATGCAGCGAGGTCGAGTCATCGCTTATGCCTCACGGCAGTTAAAACCTCATGAGGCGAATTATCCTACTCACGATTTGGAGCTGGCAGCGGTTGTGTTTGCGCTTAAGTTGTGGCGGCATTATTTGTACGGTGTTCCTTGCGTTATCTATATTGATCATAAGAGCTTAAAATATTTCTTCGAAAAAAAGGAACTGAATTTGCGCCAGCGTCGATGGTTGGAGTTGATTAAGGATTATGATCTAGAGATTATGTACCATCCCGGTAAGGCTAACGTGGTAGCCGACGTGTTGAGCCGGAAGGAGAGACCGAAACCTATTCGTGTGAAATCTTATCAACTTATTCTTAAACCCGACATTTTAAAACAAACAGCCAACGTCCAGAATGAAGCTTTACAGGTGGAATGGATTATGTCAGAACGTATTTGGGGTCAGGAAAAGTTGTTGGAAGACGGGGGTGACGGGGTGAAGTATAAGGATGAGCGTTTATGGGTACCGAGGTATGGGGGATTCAGAGGTAAAATTTTGGATGAAGCACACAAGTCGCGTTATTCCATTCATCCGGGTGCGACCAAGATGTACCAAGACCTAAAAAAGAATTATTGGTGGCCTGCGATGAAGTTTGAGGTGGCTCAGTATGTGAGTAAGTGTTTGACGTGTCTACAAGTTAAGGCCGAGCACCAAAAGCCTTTCGGGAAACTTCAACCATTGGAAATACCTTAGTGGAAATGGGAGCATCTTACGATGGATTTTGTGACTAAACTGCCTCGTACTCCTAGGGGTAATTATGACACCATTTGGGTAATCATTGATAGATTGACCAAGAGCGCTCATTTCTTGCCGATTCGAGAAACATTTAATTCTGAGCAGCTGGCCGATGTGTTTATTCGTGAGATCGTTTCTAGGCACGGGGTACCGGTATCTATCATTTCGGATAAGGACACGTGATTTACCGATAGGTTTTGGAAGAAGTTTCATGAGGAGATGGGTACCAAACTTCTCATCAGTACCGCTTATCACCCGCAGACGGATGGTCAGTCCGAGAGGACCATTCAAACTCTTGAGGATATGTTGCGGGCTTGTGTTATCGATTTTGGTGGTAGTTGGGATCGTCACTTACCGTTAGTCGAGTTCTCTTATAATAACAGTTATCACGCCACGATTGGGATGCCACCGTTTGAGATGTTGTATGGTAGGAGGTGTAGGACTCCAGTCTGTTGGGGTTCCATTGGTCAGAAACAGTTGGGTAGTTTGGAGGTGGTTGAGCCTACGACTGAGAAGCTCGATAAGATTAAGGCTTTTATGAAGGCCGCTCAGGATCTTCAAAAGTCCTATGCGGATAAAAGGCGAAGCCCTATTGTCTTTGAGGCTGGGGATCGGGTTATGTTGAAAGTTTCTCCTTGGAAGGGTATTAATCGTTTTCGTAAGAGGGGGAAGCTTAGTCCGAGGTTTATTGGTCCGTTCCGTATATTGTCCCGTATTGGTGACGTAGCGTATAGGTTGGAATGGCCCGAAGAGCTCGCGGGGATTCATCCTCCTTTTCATGTGTCCCATTTGAGGAAATGTTTTGCGGATGAAGAGGCCCTTGTGCCTCTTGATGATATTGAGCTTGATAGTAAGCTGAACTACATTGAGGAACCTATTGCTATACTTGACCGTCAGGAAAGGCGTCTAAGAAATAAAGTGGTTAGGCAGGTGAAGGTGCAGTGGAGGCACTGTAAGGGTTCCGAGGCTACTTGGGAGTCCGAAGACGAGATGATGAAACTCTATCCTCAGTTGTTCCTGTCGCATCCGGAATCGGGGACGAATCCCATTGTAAGGGGGGTGAACTTGTAACACTCGTTAATTTCCGGTTTAAAAGAATTAAAGCCTGTAAAGTATGTATAGTTCTCCGGGTTTAACCGACCGTTCTCAGAAGCCCTCTCGCCATCCCGGTATGTTATAACATTTAAATTTTCAACCAAAATGTTGATTCTTTATAATTGGAGGGACTAGATGTGAAAAATGTTTATAACATAAACAAACCTAACCCTAACCCATTCCAAAATCCCGATCGGCAGCTCCAGCCCCCACCCCCTCGATTTTTCATTTTTCCGGCCAAGTCATGAGCGTAAAACATCAATTAAAGGTTAGTACTACAATTCCCCAAGCCTTTTACACCATAATTTGTCGCTGTATCACGCGTATTAATCGTTAAATTGCGTGTTGTAGGCTAACCGGGCTGTCCAATCAAGCATTTCTGGGACTGTTTTGAGTGGGGTTTTTGCACCAAAATCCTCCTAGGTATGTCTAGTATAACATACTTAAAAATCATGTTCATTGGTGCTCGTTAGATCGGTCAACTAGTTGTAGTTAGATTGTTAGTGTTCGGTTGACTAGAATTGTAGTTTGATGCGTTTAACGCGAGTGTTGAAGTGATTAATGACCAATTCAGCTCGGGGACACTTGGTTTGATGTACGGGTTGTTGAAAAATCATTTTTATAAGTTATGGGGCTGAATTGGTTGTCAGTTACTCCAACGGGTCGGTACAAAGCGCAATTACGTTTATTGAATAGTTGGTGCGTTGTACTTGCGAGTTACCGACCCATTTGACTCGCGTAGCGTCGTGTGGACTTGTTGGCTGTGATTTTATCATGTTGGGTCCACACGGGGCTGAGTTGGATGTTAATGGCCTAAACGACTCTTAAACGCGCGTATTGGTATCACCTAGTACTTCTGGGGGTAATTTGGGAATTCTTTATTCCCGGGAGTGTCTAAGGGTCGTTTTGGTGAATGTGAGGCCTCGGGGGCTGTTGTTATTTAGTTTGATGAGGTCGATGCTTTAGGTGATCCGAACCCCGTTAGAACGTCTCGTAGGATAAACGAGTCATCTTGATGTCGTTAGTATTAATTGAATGTATACGGATGTTACGTATGCCTACTTTGTGTTTGCATACACTGATGAGATGTTACGTGTTTGGGTTGTACCTTTGCTCGACCCTGATGTTATTATTTGGATGTTATATATATATATAGGGATGCACTTGTAAAGATGTTTATATATACGTATGTATAAACATGTAGATATAAGGATGATTATGTATTGAAGATGATGGCCTAACTGATGTATACTTTTATAGCTTAAGACCTTTGGAAAGACTATTATGATTATTATTATTGATGTTATTTAATAAAACTTGAACTCACTCAGCTCAAGCTGACTTTGTGTGCATGTTAGTGTGAGTTTCAGGTTAGGAGGTGGACGCATTACCGCTTGGACGTGCACGAAGCTACTTGGACGGTGGAGGGCATGCCTGGTCGGATGTCTCAATAAGAATAAACATTTTCTTTTTAATATTTGTTTAAATATATATTTAAATTAGTTTTGGGCATAATTCGCGTTCGGGAACTTGTTTTATCAATTATGGTTTTCCGTTGAATTATACTTTGAGGTGTTTATTTTAAATGAAACAAACGGCTTTCAAGTTTTAGTATTTTCCTAAGTATTTTTTATGAATACCAACTGTAGGGTTCCCGGGGTTCGGGGCCTTACATTAAAAGATTCCAATTGGGTTTTATTTGTTTAAAAACAATAAATTTTCATCGAGTTACAGGCCAAACAATAAACGAGTACGAATCTGTCAGCAACTGTAATCAACAAAACTCAAACCCTAACATGTCTATGACATCTCTAGGGTTCAATAAAGGGTTTAATGGTGAAAAAGACCTTCATTGACATAATACTAACCTTGAGTTAGTCGAGGATGGATGAAGAGTGGTTGAAGTGGCTCAAAATTCAAGGTGGTGGTGGCTGCAGATGTTGCGATCGGCCGGAATGAAGGGGAAGGGGATTAGGGTTTAAGTTTATAATATATTTACATTAAGGCCCTCCAACCTGCAAACTGTGATGTCTTGATTCCAAAGGTTAATTAACGTGGCTTTCGAGAATGACTAGAAGGTCCTTTAAGATGCCATATCGGGTCTCGGTTACAATTTGTTTGTATGTTTATTATGTAATTATGCTAATCTACAATGAAGCCTTGACTGTTCGTTCCTGCTGCGTGCCTCCATTTCCCACGCACAATCAACCACTGTGCCCCCTTTCTCCCGCAACATGCCCCGAGTAGCTATGCCTAACACTACATAGCGTGTTTGTGTAATTATGGTCATGTGCAAACGGCGTTATGTGTGCCACGGCAACCAGGCCGGTTCCATTTGGGTTTGTCAAACCAATAGTACTATTCACAAGCCACCAGCTCGAAGTTAATCACTGTGTTCGTGGGGACTTTCGTGTGTTAGCAAGCCACAATTCCGAATATATTGATATGTATCGACATGCTTTTCACCCCAAATGTTCAAAAAAACAGTTTAAAAGTGGGCTCATGAAACTCACGGTTTAGTTGGTAATTGGTATGGTGTCGGCTTGCAGTTTGTTCGAGTTGCTATCACTAGTCCCTTTAATCAATAATATAATAATATTAATATTCTAATATTATTATAATCTCCATACTAAACTGGGATGTATATCTAGTCTGGGTGTGGCTGTCATGCCTTGAACATGTCAAAAAGCTCAGATTGTGACGTTGTTCAATATCTTATGTTTAAAACCGAACTTGGCTCAATTTCCGCGTTTCACCTGCTGGGCCAAGTTGATCGTTTACGCGTTTAGAAAATAGGTATGACCATATAAATTCGGGTAAATATGTTGGTTGATAAAATGATTAAATTTATAAAGATAGATCGTAGACTAGATGTATAGATTCGTTACGGAGCTCATTTCCATTTATTCAATTTGATTTAGAGAAAAGCGCGCACAGTTCATCCAAATTGTCCAGATTTCTCCCAAAAAGTTTGGTTTTACTTAATTAACCCAAAAAATATGATTTTTGATCACTCCTGATATTCTGATATTCCAACAGGTTCGTTAATCACGGACTCGTCGATTTTTATCAGAATTTAATTTGTTTAACTTTCAAATTAGCATAACTAATTATCCGTCTATCATTAAATTATGAAAATTTTACACTTACCAAGTAAAATATTTAGATTTTTATAAAAATATTTCTGGAATTATTTGTTATTTTATTAATTTCTAAAAATTTATTTTATATTCTATATTTAACCCGTAAATCTTCCGTTTATACCAAATGATTTCTGTTAAAATCCAAAAAAATTATTGAGTGATCCAAATAACTCCCAAAACACCCTATAAAATTATAGAATCTAAAAATCCTTCCAAGTTACCTTTTTTAACAAAAACCGACCATAAAAACACGAATAAACGCGAATCCGGAAAACATAGCTAGGGTTCTCCAAATGACTCCAAATTTCATATGTGATCATATAATGCCATACCTGAGTTCTCCAAAAAATTTAATAATTTACAAGCAGTTTAGGTGTTTTTCCCAAATAAACGTCCCTAAACGGTAATAAATTCGCCAAATATTCTCGGATGGTCGAAAAATTACCAAATTTGAACAGGGACTCATTCATATGGTCCCTGATATTACAACCTAACAACAAGCGTATCACAATCTAATCCTAAACCGCCCCTAAACGAGTGTTTCGACATTACCTTTGCGGTTTTCGTTCGTCTCCGCTCTTTTACTCAATTTTCCAAGTTCTTGTACTCCTAAGTAAGGTAACTATAGGTCCTATATCACAAACCAAGCATGTATCATCAATAAATCAGCTTTGAAAGTTAGGGTTTCAGCTAGGGCTTTAAACAGAACTTTTGAACCGTAAAAACGCGGTTTAAACTTCTTAATCCGTATTTATGGCCAAAAAAACTTATGAAACCAGATTCTTAACCATGTGTATGATCAAAATATGTTTTTAGATAGTTTATAGGGTTTTTGCATGGTTAGAAGTGAATTTTGCTAATCAAACTATGTTTATGAAATTAAACATGTTTAAACAGGGCTTAAATGATCAAAAATGTTCTCTTACCTTTAGGTTTTGAGCTTGGGAAAAGAAGAACAGAGTTTCTGGACCAGAAGTTGCAGGAATGTGTATTAAAAATATCTTCTAATGTGTTTAAATAAAAAGAATTAAGGGGGGAAAAGTCCACTTTGGCGGGCCGGAAGTTAGGGCCCCTACTTGGGCCCCATTTTGGGCCCATTTGCCACGTTTTTATAAGACCCCGAATCCCGGGAATCCTACAATTGGTAATCATATCCAAAATTTCACAAAAATTTAAAACCAAAGTAATTCGTTTTATCAAAAACCATTTCAGAGTAAATAAACAGCGGAAAAGATTAAATATTCAAAATCCCAAACCCGGGGACAAGTGCCCAAAAACCAAATGTAAATAAAATGTCAGTTTTATTTCAAAATCCCTAACTAGGAATGCATTCAACCGTCCGAGTAGCCTCCAGCACGCCCAAGCGGTAATCTTGATTCCTTAACCTACACTCAGACTAACATATACACAAAGCCAGCTAAAGCTGAGTGAGTTCAAGTTTTTAATAAATGACATGAATAAATCATTCCAACATTATAAGTATAAAACATTATATGACTAATAGACAAATGTACAAATGATAAGCATATATAGGTACAGTAACCAAATAATATAATCGCGGTCTAACACGCGTACGGCCTAAGCACATGATATGGGATTTTAAGAACCCACTATAATGGTGATAATGCCACACGAGCCTCCCCCCCCAGGATTTATGAACCTGCCACGAGATTTAAGAACCCGAGTCGTATAATTTGGCCCGACCAAGATCACCATGAACACAAGGAACCAATTATAATGATGATTATGCCACACGAGCCTCCCCCCACGGGATTTAAGAACTTGCCACGAGATTTAAGAACCCGAGTCGTATAGTTTGGCCCGACCAAGATCACCATGAACACAAGGAACCAATTATAATGATGATTATGCCACACGAGCCCCCCCCCCCCACCCCCCACGGGATTTAAGAACCCGAGTCGTATAGTTTGGTCCTGCTAAAATCATCATTCACACAAGAACTAAGTAATACTACCAATCATAGGTCGTAAAGTAACATATGCATATACATATATATAAGTCATCCCCCGATATTCAATAATATGAGAGGGGATGCGAGCGTATATATGTTATACGCTCTACATATTTGTCGTATATGTTATACAGCATGTAACTTACATGCCATATAACATATGCGTTGTGCATGCTTGTACACACACACACACACACACACACTCACACATATATATATATAGTTTTCTTGTTTCTTGTATTTGTAACTTTCATTTTAATTGATATAACATTTTCTTTCTCAGCCTCTTTTATTCTTTTCTTTCTGTGTTATCATTCTTCAAGGATTACATAATGTTGTTAGCATCCCTACTATTTTTAACGACGGACCATCAGAGGCTAACTTTTTTAAATTTAGGATTATTAAAATCCAATAAACCTATATATATATATATATATATATATATATATAGATAAGCTTATCGGGATTTGTAATATATCAATAATAAAACTAATGCTAATATGGTATATTATATGGCACGGATTTTAAATGGTTATCTTATCTTGAAAATAATTACGATAACGCATCTAAAGTTAATGAAACAAAGGCTAACTAATTATAAACTCATTTTAACGGTTTTAATTATTTTAATACTATTTAATTATTAGTGGAGACTTTAATATTTTTTAAATACGAATTTAGTTGGTAAAATATATCCCGAAAATGTTTATGTTAATGTACTATAAAAATTAACAAAAAGCAATAATAATTGTAATATATTAGCAGGTTCTTACAAAACATTACGAATATGAAAAGTTGTGTTTTTGGATGAAATTTGGTCAAATTAATTGTAATTAATTTTATTTTACTAAAAATAATTTTATTTGATTTTTTAATAATTTTTAATGATTTTTAATCATTTGTTTTAGTTTATAAAAATTTATTTGATTTAAGTTATATAGAAAACTAGGTTAAAAAAACATTTAAAAGTGTGCTGACCCGGGTTCGAACCCGGGTCTTAAGGTTATAACACAAAGGACTTAACCAATTGAACTAGCTTACAGTTTGGTTTAGGAACAAGAACAGAATATATATTCATGTTACAAGTTCATCATCTTCGAAGAAACCCTGGAAGTCTAATCTGTTGATTCGTTTAATGTTCGACGAAATTGAGTTAGGGCTTTTGATTATTATTTTTATTATTACATATAAAACATATAAGATGGACAAAAGAGTAATTTAACCCCTCTTACATTCTCTCTCATGGAGACGCCGGTATATTGAATGTTATTTAACTCTCTGGCAAAGTCGCTCGGGAACTCTCCTGTCCTGCGCATTCAAAGCATTGTTCGTTATCTATCCAACATTGAAGACCATCAACAACACATTTTCTTCAAAACCGTTATACTACATTCAATCGTCCCATCATCAGTTCGATATTCAATCCTCCCTCCATCAATTCGGTGCTTCAATTCACTCCCTACATAAAATCGACGCTTCATTCTTGACCTAATCGACGATTAAGCACCACGAAATCATACAAAAATCTACCTGCTATTGCCTCTGTTGCGCCAATTTTTCATAATTAGGCTAAATTCACCGGACTATTGGTAAGCTTTTGTTCAATCACATCTTAATTTTGGATTAAAACAAGCTTTTTATTGATTAGGTTCAGTCGTAATCGAGATGCATATAAATTACATGCTATATTGATTTTACTTGGCTCGTAATGACAGGTGGGATGGGATGCCAATGGTATTGTAGTTGTTATCATTTAACTGTCTAACATCAGATATTGATTAGGTTCACTCGTAATGAATAATCGATACACAGTTGACTTGGCTTGTAAACATGTGATTAATTAAGTTTTGATCATTTTGAAAGAGAGCTAATGTTTTCTTTTTTGTATTTGTGTTTCTTTCATAGCCATAAAATGGGAAAAATCCCAAAATAACCCATTTTAGAGAGAGAAGTCTCATTTTAGCCCTTTTTTCCCCAAAATCTTTTATAATTAATACTTGAAAGACGCTTTGGGAAAAGATAAAAATAAAGAGGGAACGGGTCAAATTTCGAAAGATAGTCAGGTAAAAGAAGAGCTTTGGGGAAATAATGTCGTGCAAGTCCAAATTATTTTGTAATCTTGGAGCAAAAGTCCATATTTTTTCAAATCTTTTTTATTCAAAAAACTGTCTTGAGAGACTGTTTTTTATGTTTCCTACCTTTCCCGTCTATATTTTCCAATTCTTAAAAAAATATATTTTTTACAATACCCCTTAACCACCACCACCACCTTGAACCACCACCATCACCGACGTCGTCAGCCCCACCCCTTCACCACCATCTTCGCTACCACCATAGCCGCCTCCATCACCACCAACCCCACCACCATCCGTCACTACCACCATCACCTGCAAATGCATTCATTTCATCTTCCAAAAACAGGAATGCTTCTTTACTGATCAATAGTTCAGTAATGTGGTGGTGGAGCATAACACATGACAACAAATTCGAACAACAACAACTCTATAAACAATCACATTGTACCAAAATTAAGGACTCAGTAACCAAACCCCTAACACAAAAACGTACCACAACCCACATCAATTAACAAAACCAATTAAAACAATTACCTGCAAGTTGGAGTAAAGGCTCCGGGAGCACCAAATATCACAACTTTATTGCCGGCGGTAAGAGGGTGAACGGTGACTTGCTGCATCTGGTCATTTTCGTTGAAGTGAGCTAGGGTTCCGTCGGGAATTAAATCAGATTGTGTGACGGTGGTAGTGACGGATGGTAGTGGTGGTGGTGGTGGAGGCGGCTATGGTGGTATTGACAGTGGTGGTGATCGGGTGGGGCCGACGGCGTCGGTGATGGTGGTGGTGGTTTAGGGGTATAATTGTAAAAAATATACTTTTCTAAGAATTTGAAAATATGGACGGGAAAGGTAGGAAACATATAAAAACAGTCTTTCAAGACGGTTTTTTGAATAAAAAAGATTTGAAAAAATATGGACTTTTGCTCTAAGATTACAAAATAATTTGGACTTGCACGGCGTTATTTCCCCAAATCTCGTCTTTTACCTGACTTTCTTTCGAAATTTGGCATGTTCCCTCTTTAATTTTATCTTTTCCCAAAGCGTCTTGCAAGTCCAAATTATAAAAGATTTTGAGGAAAAAAAAGGCTAAAATGAGACTTCTCTCTTTAAAATGGGTTATTTTGGGAATTTTCCCCTATAAAAATGATTATTAATGCACAAGGAGCAACGAATAGGATTCCAAATCCCAATATCCCAATGGCCACCATCAAAAGGTATGCTTGCAATTTGCAACAATATTGTTTCCCTGATTGATCAAATATATAAATTAAGTTTCCCATTGATAAAAAAATTTGATTCGTTTATTTTTGTTGGTCTTCATCTACTATATATGCTATAAAGACAACTGATGCATCGGTTCAGAAAAGCACATCGAGCCCGCCAATGGCTCCACAAAGTATAGTTGCTGCCTTGGTTCTGGCACTATCGGTTCTGTTACACTTGTTAACTGCCTAGCTGATGCTTGTGGATTATTTCCTCTAGGTCTTCTCTACAGGAAGTCGATAGAAGATCCTCACAGAAAAAGTTTTTTTTTTCATTTTTCTATTTTTTTTTTGCCAAAATAACCCGGTAACAAGTGTTTACAAGGTCTATATTAATGGGCTGAAAATAATCCAATAGCCGTTTGAAATTGTACATGTTAACAACGTCTTTGTTAACGGAACACTTCTTGGTTAATATTGTTCACTCCTAATTGTACATGTTATCCGAACTTTTTTCTTAATCTTAAAAAAGTTAGTACTTGTGTGTGGGTTATTAATTAAGCACATTGGTGTTACAACACAATTGGTGATATTGTTTTGTAAACCGCCAGCGGCTACTGTTTCATTATTTTGATCAAAGGGATATAAAATGAACGAAAGTTGCAGAGCTAAAATGGTAATTTGTCATCACCAGTGTAATAAAAACTTACGAAAGCAATGGCAGCAATCCCATTACTGAAATATAACTTCTGTGTATAGATTGCAGGTGCATGTTTAGGTGCTGATGTCGTGGTGGAAGCCGGTGTATCCACCACCGCCGCCACAGTGATGGTAAAATATGACGGTGCGATGGATGTGGCGAACCAGGTCTTAAGATCTTTGAGTCTACTTTACATTGGAGACAATGCATCAGGTTGGTATGTTTTATGTCACTAATGTGCTTAGTTTTATTATTTAAAGTCATTAAGTTCAATAATAATAATTAGGGTGTTGGTCACATATAGCCAAGGCATTGCAATTTACACATGATAAATGGATCTCAAGCTGTTGATGAAAATAAGAAAGCAAGAGCCTGTGATCGTGTGGGCCTCACAATTCCAGCCCCGGAGGTGAATGCAGGGAACAGTCACAATTTGACTCATACGTTCATATAAGGTAACAATCATAAAGAGGAACAATCACAAAAGGTATCATCTTGTAAGTTCATATGGGCCTTTTTTCCAATTACTATTAGTCTAAATATGAATCTTTCGTGTTTGTTTTAGGTTGAACTCTAGACCCATTTAGCTAAACAAGTTGTGTGTGGCCGTGCGGGTCACGGTTTAGGTTTTATTGAGGCATTTTACAAATTGTTTAAAATAATAAATATAAAGGGTTGTCTGGAAAAACAAGACATGTGCAATTCATAGAGACGCCGTTTAAATATAAAATAATAAGTTATGAAAAATAAGATGTTGATTGCTCAGTATTGATATTAACATGTGCCGTTCATGGAGACACCGTTTAAATAACTTGTATAAAAATGATGAAAACCAAATTGGGAACAAAAAGTAGTTTCACATTTTATCAAAACTAATATAAAAATAAATAATCAAATAGCTGCAATATAAAATATTTAAGAAAACTAAACTATACTAAAATTTTATGACCCTGTCCGGCTCTATACGGTTTAAAATTTTCGAAACTGACCAACGAAAGTGAATACAAAAAACCAACCGTAATACCAAAATCAACAACCAGCTTGGGCGGTTTCACGGTTTTAAACTGAACCATGAGCATCCCGAATATGAATAAACATATACATAGATTCTTCATAGTTGATAGTTCTACTCCTCAAAAGATAATTTCACAAATATAAGCATCACTGTTTCTTTCACTTGATCCACTTGCAGCTGCTTATTGCTCTTCTGTAAATGAACTAAGGTATGCTACCTTCTTGTATAAATCTATTTTGCTGTTGAATATTTCTCTCTAAAAGCATGTTACACATTCTGGTGGAACTTAACTTTAATACAGAAAATTCATTTTAAATGAAGAAAAAGGCATGCATGAGAGATATGCAGCTCTATTTAGACTCGGACAACGTTCACCTGATAAGGCGGTTGTTGCCATAATGGAACCATTAACTGAAGCAAGTGCTTTATTGCAACATGAGGCCCACAACATAGATTTTTTTTATTAGTTTTTTCCTTTTTGTTTTCGTTAAACTTTTGTAATTTCGTATCAGTCTTTGCGCAGCTGTAACTAACCTTTTTTTATAGTTTTCAGGTTGCCTATGTTTAGGGGGACTTGCAAAAAAAATCCACCTTCAAAGCACCTTCCATAATACCTAAAGATGTTAACGACCGTCCGAGACTTCACTTAGATTTTGTAAATTAGTAAAATAGTGATGACATTATATGACAAAGTGTTATAGGAGCAGACTTTCGATATGGTTGAATATATACATACATATATTTAAAAATATGCATTAGTTTTCCATATATTCTCATGGGTCATGGAGGTCTCTTGACAAGGTTTATACCTCTAAATTATTATGAGCCTTTTTATCGTCTTTTATTTGTTTCCACAAACTATTACTAATCCTATACTTACCAAATGCCCGTTGTGTTCCCGCCGCAAAGCGCGGGATCTTCTACTAATGATCTTATCAGTGAAAGGCTAACGTATATGTTGGAACCATGTCTGCGTTGTGTCCCCGCCGCAACGCGCAGGCTCTTTGCTAATTATTATTATATATTAATTTATATAACTTACCCTCTAGCACCTTGATCTTTCGAGTTTCTTTTAAATCAAAAATTAATATATAAATTACAACTTAATCCCTTAACTTTGAGATATGTTAGAAAATGTAATAGTAGTTTATGAAACTTGGATATTTTTGCATGCTATACCCGCATTGTTTGAAGACACTTTAAATAAACAACTATAAATTTCAGAAGTTCATTATTTAGCAAATTGAAAAAGAAAACGAACGAACAATAACTTAAATCCTCGCGAATATTATACTAACATTGAACGTCAAGCACGAATATAAAGAAACGACGAAATGATTCGGTTTAACGAATACGAGTAAATAAAGATACCAAGATAATGATTTGTCACATAGAAAACGTGCAACAAAAAAATAAATAAATAAATAAATAACATTATTATATATATATATATATAAATACACACATATATATATATATATACATATAAACAAAATCGAAAATAAAAAATGGTTGGGTTTTTCGGTTTGAAAAGTAACGAATGTTACAATAATGATAACAAAAAGAAACAACAAACTAGATCTCTTCAAAGCAAGAAGAACGGTGATGCTAGTAAATCTATTCTGGAACTGAGATCGCCTCGAATGATGTAACACCCCGGATTAAGCGGAAATGCCTGAGTGTGACATATAGATTGCTCAAAACACATGTGACACTATTAAGTGACAATATTATCATTAATTAATTTAAGCATTAAATACACAAGTTTGAAAAAAAAAAGAAACACAAGAAAAATAACACAATTAAACAAGTTGTCCATTTATTGATATAACCTAAGTTCTAGTGTCTTCTCCAAGTCTCATCCTCTAATAATTGTACCTGCAGCATATGTATAAAATGAAGGTCAACTAAACGAATAGCTGGTGAGTTTATACAAGTTTTGATATGTAATAATATTTAAACCATACAATTCCATGAGACATGTGTAAATCGAGCAAATACGGTCCTTTCCAGTCGGTAACAACCAACGTATTTCGATAATCGCGCAAGTAAGGTCCTTTCAAGTTAATAACAACCAACGTAGTCGAATAATGAGGCCCTTTTCCACTCATAGTAAAATGGTCCTGAGTTCAAGGAGGGGCATATGATTATACTTATTGAGGATACCACATGCAAGTAAGTTTTGAGCAAGTAATCAAGTAAACTCACAAGTCCATGATATGAATTGTATTCTTGTAAATGACTCGATAAATAATTGATTTGATAGGATATATATGCTACCCCCAAATTGTATAAAAGTGTTAAAAAAGAGGGCGTGAAAAACTCACCTTAAAATTGAAAATAAACTTGAAATAAAAACCGAAAGCGCACTAAAGAAATTGAAGCGATCGAACTTCACGAACTATAATCTAAAGGTACAAAATTAAAATCTAACTAATAGAATTATAAAGGTTGAGTAATTTGGTTTTAGGAATTTTGTATTATTTAAATATATATTTTTTTTTATTTTAAGGCATTTTGTATTATAATATTATTTAAGCTTTAATGGAATTTAAACGATTTTATATTTTTTTATTACTAAAATGAGAATTATATTATTATTCACGAAGTATGGATTTTATCGGTATAGTTTATCTTGAAAACAATTACATTAGCGTGTTATAAAGTTAACGAAAAGGAAGATTAAATATAAAATTATATTAACGGTTTCTCGTTAAAACATAACGAATATGAAAAGTTAGTTTTTAAATGAAAAAAATTGATAAATTTAGTTTATAATTATTTTTATTTAACTTAAAATAATTTTATGTGATTTTTAATAACTTATTTGAATTTAATTTGATTATATATATAATAGAAAAGTAATAAAAAAAATAACAAAAAAAGTATGCTGACCCAGGTTCGAACCTGGGTCTTAAGGCTCAAACTCAACAGACTTATAACTAGTTGAACTAGTTTAGCTTTTGATAAAAGAATAGAAACAAATATATATATATATATATATATATATATATATATATATATATACAAACACCCAAGTTCATCGTCTTCTTCAAAACACCCTAGGATTAAATCTGAAAATCTGTTACATGTTTGCTAAAATTAGTTTAGGGGTTTTGTTTATTGGTGAAAAACTTTTCAAAAGCATATAACAATCACCTGGAAAGGTTATGGTTTGATGGATAAATGGATGTTGCCAGAATACGACTTTGACGAATCAATTATGAGATATTTAGAGTGTTTGAGAGGAAAAAGATGATTGGGACAAGTTTAGTTGAAGGTTTAGATGCTATTTATAGGCTCAATTGGAGCGTTAAATGTTTATTGATCATTATTGGATTTTAATAACTTTTCCGGCCGGTTACCGGCTATATCATGCATTGTATGTCGTTATACAAGTTAATATTGGTGATTATACGTTTGCCGTTACAGTCTAAATTCGTTACTAGCTTTTAATTGGATAAAACGCGGATTATAACGGGTTTTGGGCTTCACCAGAATTTCGGGATTCCCAGACGGCGGCTGGTTAGAAAATGGATCCGCAAGACTCACCTTGAAGAGGGACGTCTGCGCAGAAACCAACTGGATCCGCAGGACCAACCATGCTCAGAGACGTGACGTCCTTACGCGCAGTACGCAAGCTCTTCCCGCAGGAAATGCCTCCCGATGGTGAAGGACTCCGCCTGTTCCCGCAGCTTCGGATACAAGCCATCAGGGAAGGCCACCCGCGCAGCAAGGCTACACGCACAAGGCACTTAGCTCTCAATCACTCAGTGTCACCTGAAGGAATGAGCAAAGCCGGGAACAATCCCGCACAAGGGCGGGAGGGGGAATACTCCAGCCCAAATAAGCCAGTCCGTACGATACGGGAAGATCTTCTGTACTGTACCTGACGAGGTATGGGAAAAAGATCTGACTAAAGATACGACAGCTTATTGACAACAGTATGGCGAGCAGCATGCTCCTGTACTGTATGTCACTATTAGCCGCTGCCTACTCACCAACTACTGCCATACCACGTGCATAGCCGGCAGTTGGTGGAAAAGGAATAGTACACAGCAGGCCTGGTCACTATCAGCCGCTGCCTACCCACCAACTACCAGCAGGGCACGTGCGTAGGCCACTGTTGGTGGAACAGGAACACTGTTGCAGCCGGCCACACCTCCTTGGAAACCTACCTTCGGCTATAAATACCACAAATGGTATGATCATCTCATCTTATCTTGTATCATCATATTATACCTGATATCTGCTCTAGCAATCTCTTAATATACACTTATATTTAAAGAGCAATCTAGTCTGATTCTCACGCCGGAGGGTGGTCACAAGGAGGAACCCCCCCCTTCTCAGTGACAAGCTCACGGTGTCTGTTTTGCAGGTTATCAGAAGAACCATCTTCTCTGGGTCTAACCCCTCGTGGGAAACATCTATCTAACCCCCACGTTACCAGTAATCTGCCCGGGGTTCGGTTAGTGTTTCTTCATTGGCGCCATCCGTTCATAAAGCTAGAACTTCATTTTTCTCCAGTTTTTTCAAACTTCTGGAAAGATGGTTAAAGAAACTCCGGTAACCACAACCCCAGCTACTGGGGGGGAATACCGGCTACACAGTTTTTACAAACACTACCCCGGTTACCCAAGCCGGGGCAAGTGAAGTAAATTTTACGAACACTACCCCAGTTACCTAAGCTGGGGCAAGTGCAGTAAATAATCGCTCACTGGGAATCACCGATACCCAGTTAGAAAAACGAACAAGACTCCCCCGCCAAATACTCGATGAAGTCAAGGCATGGGCGGAGGCACGTCAGAAGGAATTCCAAGCTGAGTTGGACGAACGCTTGCGTTCCGTCCAACAGGCTGACGAATTCGAAGAATACTTGGACGATGACTCGGAGGAGTCCGACTCCGACGCGAACCCTCGCCATAGGGCAAAAGGGAAGCGTAAGGAAACGGACTCCCAACCGAGAAGGCATTTTGGAGAAGCCTTCAAACCAAAAAACACAGGTGGAAGTCCACGTGACTTCTCCAAAACATTCAGACCAAACGTTGCAAATGCAGGAACGTCCAAATTTGCAAGGGACATTGCAGAAGCAATTGCCCCAAAAAGTGCCAAACAAATGTCCAGCATAGGCACATATGATGGTATATCCGACCCAGATGACCATTTGAACAGATTCATAGCGGGGGCAACCGTCAGTAGTTGGACGGAACCCACGTGGTGTTACATGTTCCAAATGACGCTTGTCGGGGCTGCTAGAGCGTGGTTTGATCGTCTACCGGTCAACCACATCTACGACTGGGCTGACTTCCAACAGAAGTTTAGCCAACACTTCAGCCAGCAAAGAAAGTATACAGAGGAGCAATGGACAATCCTCAAGTGCATTCGAGAAAAAGATGAATCTTTGCTAGACTTCATCACTCGCTTCAACTCGAAGAAGCTAAGTCTGGGTAACATTAGCGAAGATCTTGTTCGCGCTGCTTTTATTCAGGGCGCGAACGACCCAGAGCTCATCCGCACCTTAACGGGTAAAGATGGCATGCCATCCACATGGGATGCCATCATGACAGCAGCAAAACGCTTTGCGGAAACGGAGAAGCAACTGGGTAGAGATCTCCCACAGAGCACAAACCTCTACACCCAGAAAACAAGAGAAGACAACGTCCTTACCGCCCGATTAAACAAAAAGCGGAAGCTAGGCATTTGGCAGTCAAGGGTAAACTTTGACACCTCATCCGGCTTGCAGCATCGGTTAGGCGGAAGGGATAACGTACAGTCAAACAAGAACTCCAGATGGACGCCGCTCACCAAAAGCGTCACCGAGATATTCGCTACTGAGGAGCTCCCATGGCCAAAGCCTCAAATAATCCGACATCGTCACAATGCTGATCGGAGCAAATACTGTGACTTTCACAGGACAAAAGGCCACAACACCGAAGAATGCATAGACGTAAAGGACATGGTCGAAGCATTTGTCAGAGATGGGACGCTCGCGCACCTCGTGGCGCAATAAACGCTGAGCAGGTTGATGCGTGTAGAACCCCAGCTGGGGAAAACACGAATAAAATTCCAGCTTCAATGTGGAGACTACATGCTGCGTAAAGAACGAGATCCCGAACCAGGTGCGTATCGGCTCGATGGCACTCCCAGCCCAACATGGAAGGGAGCTCAATTACACAGTTTGCATGTAAATCAATTCCAAATTTGTAAAGAAAAGGCCAAGAGCCACTTCTAATGGAAATGATTCTCCTTAGAACATCGACGCTGATGATTTTACATTTATACTTTATGAACTATCAACACTAATGCCGGTTTTCACCGCATACGTAAGTGTGAAAGTCGTTGCGTGGGGAAGGCGGCAAAACCCGCATAAACCCAAAAAACGACAAACCTTCACGCAGGTCAGTTGAAGGGGAAAAGTTCAGTCATCCTACTAAATGAAAGTGCCGGTCTATCCGCATGAATCATGATAGAGGAAACTGAACACTAACCTATTAACAACCGCGCGTCGAACGGTTAATTTATTCAACACGGATATGCCGGTCTTCACCGCATAATTACGTGAAGTCGTTGCGTGGGGAAGGCGGCAAAACCCGCATAAACCCAAAAAACGACAAACCTTCACGCAGGTCAGTTGAAGGGGAAAAGTTTAGTTATCCCATTAAATGAAAGTGCCGGTCTATCCGCATGAATCATGAAAGGAAACTGAACACTAACCTATTGACAACCGCGCGTCGAACGGTTCAAAAGAGAATTCCTAAAAAAGGATGAGGAAAACCTACACGCAGGTCAGATATGGGTAAAGTTTAGCCATCCTACTAAGTGCAAGTGACGGTCCTACCCGCACAATCACGAAAGAGGAAGCATAACTTCACACCTATTATCTACCACGTTCAAAGGTTAAGTTATCCTCAAGAAAAGATGAGGAAAACCTACACGCAGGTCAGATATGGGTAAAGTTTAGCCATCCTACTAAGTGCAAGTGACGGTCCTACCCGCACAATCACGAAAGAGGAAGCAAAACTTCACACCTATTATCTACCACGTTCAAAGGTTAACTTATCCTAAAAAAGGATGAGGAAAACCTACACGCAGGTCAGATATGGTAAAGTTTAGCCATCCTACTAAGTGCAAGTGACGGTCCTACCCGCACAATCACGAAAGAGGAAGCATAACTTCACACCTATTATCTACCACGTTCAAAGGTTAACTTATCCTCAAGAAAAGATGAGGAAAACCTACACGCAGGTCAGATATAGGTAAAGTTTAGCCATCCTACTAAGTGCAAGTGATGGTCCTACCCGCACAATCACGAAAGAGGAAGCAAAACTTCAACCTATTATCTACCACGTTCAAAGGGTAACTTATTCTAAACACTTGGAAAATTGATAATTTAAACTAAAGTATGCAAGTCATATAACGTTTTTAAAGCAAGGAATCCAATAAAAGAAGCGGTCTTACCCGCACAAAGATTTATATTTCACAATGATTCATTACAAGAATGGCCGGGTAACTACCCGCCTACAAGAAAATAAATCTATACAAGCTAAATCTATCCTAGCAGTGGGAAGGGATCTTCAGGATCAGGCTTCAGGGCCACTTCCACTTGGACCAGCACCGTCAGTAGAGCGTGGCAGTTCAAGGAAAGCTTTAAGGATAGCTAGCCCATCATCAGCAGCAGCAACTTCATTCACCTTCTCCACCACCGGATGCGGGAAGGCGGCGTACTGATTCACTGCTTGGTCGTAAACAGCTTCAGTATCAACATTATACAAAGGGAAGTTGGAAGGCGGGATGCCTTTTTCAACGAACCCTAGACCAAGCAGGAAGCCGACCTTTTCCCCATCCTCGTGAGAAGCGTTGAGGGCTGCGCTCATAGCATCATCATAAGAGGTCTCAGCAAAGACCCGATGCACAACCTACAAAAGAAAATATACAACTGTCAAAACCTTTTCTATTTACAAAGAAAAGCGTAAAGACAAGAAAAGCATACCTGAGACAACGCTTCTCGAAGAAGCCATTCCTTGGCAACCAGGGCTTCTTGGAGGGCAGCTTGAGCTTCGTTACGGGCGCGATCGGCTTCACTCTTGTTGAGGTTGGCAAGCAACACTTCTTTAGCCGCAGCCTCTTCGACGCCCTTTAGCTTACGCTCAGCATGGTCAAGCACCCCCCTCTGGTCCAGGATTTCTTGGAGCTTTTTGGCGTCTTCCATCGCCAAGGCATCATGAGCCTGCTGGAGAGCCTCTAATTTGGCTTTAAGCTCCTCATTCTCCACGCGTAGAGGCTCAGCAACAGCTTCAGCCTTGGTGGCCCTCTCGGTTGCGTTCCTTGCAGTTTCCTTAGCCAGCCGAAGCTGTTCATTAACAGCTTGGGCAGCCTTGGAACGGGCCTCGAGCCGGGCCTGAACTTCAACCTCGAGGGCCTTGAAGGCCTTCTCCTTTTCCGCAGCCACTGCGGTAAGTTTTTGGTTCTCCTCCCGGACAGCCCGCGCCTGAGCTACTTCTTTAACGCGAGCTGCTTTTAACTTGTCGTTTTCACGACAAAGCAGCTCGACGCGCGGCTGCATCCGGGCCAGGAGAACCCGAAGCTCATTGCTTAGCCTACCCTCCTGGTAGCTAGCCATGGCTTCCCCCAACGCACCACTAGGAGCAGCGTGACGAGCCCACTCCACGCACTCCACAGGGGTGCGAAGGGTTGTTCCTCGGCGAATGTTCCATCGTGGAACATACACTTCATTGGAATCCGACACTGCAAAAAACATAAAGCAGTTAGGAAAAGATGATAAGAAAAAAAATATGAAAAGGGCCAAAAGAACCCTACGCACCTGTAGGGTCAATAACAGGCCGATAGCCGCCGAACCCATCACCTGAACCCAAGGGAAATCCATCCAAGAGGTCAGGCAGATGGGAAGGTGGCAGAGATTGGCGAGAAGCCCCATGCGTACCTGATGGATCGGCCGTCGTTGCCGATGACGGGGGCATGGTAGCAGCCGCCGCGGTCGCCGCCGCGGAATCCGCAGCAATAGTAACCGCCGGCTCGGTGAAGGATGCTGTAAAAATAGCACTCACAGCCGGCGGTGACGTCATCACAGCTGGAACAGTCGGCTCAAAGGAGTGAGCAACTGAACCAGCGGAAGCAGGCGCAGGCGCCTGGGTCGACGCCTCAGGTAGGCTGACCAAGCCTACCGTCATTGGCGGAGAGGTACTCTGCACTCCACCCTGGAATGCGTCAACATCCACGCCTGCGTAAAGAAGATAAGTGTTAACGATATTAAACTATGAAGATAAAAGCTAAAGTTGTACTTACGGGTTTTCTTGAGCCTGAAAGTGCGGACGGGCGGGAATGAACCCGATGGAGCCGGCCTCTTCACGCCGGTCACCGTCGTCATCCTGGGCTCTTCGGTGACAGTTGTCACAGCCTCCGGAATGGTGATCTTATCACCACCGGGATTCCCCGCCACCTCTTCGCTCTTGGTCTCCGAGTCAGACCGAGGCACCGGATCGGCAGTGGAGGCCACCTTCTCCTTCCCCTTCCCGCCGGCAGCCTTCTTCTTCCGCACCAACGGAGGACCATCTGCGGATTCCTCATCAGAACATACGATTAAAGGAATTCCAGCAGAGGTTTCAACATTGAGGGGTCGAGGGTCGAATAGCGCCTTACCTGGCCGCCTGGCGCTAAGGATCTCGTGGCCTAGCGGATAGACCTCCACGAACCGATCCGCCGTTTGTTCTAGGATGGGCAACTCATTCTCGTCTAGAGCGCGAGTACCCATCCGAGCGGGACCGTCAGCCTCCCGCGGGTTCAGGAGCGACTGCAAGTCGTTCCCCTCTGAAATAAACAGGAAAGAAGTTAGAAGAAATTCAAAATCAACAAAAAGAAACAAAGCATACCGTAAGGAACAGAGTTCGAACCATATTCGAGGACGATTGGGATCTTATGCGCATCCGCAGCCTTCCACACCCAGCTCATCCCCAGCATCACCATCCCGGACTCCGCAAACCGGTAAACCGGAGATTGGACTCGGGATATCTTCGAAAACCATTCCGCCTCCTCGTAGTTGGAGGCGTGAAGGCAGGGAAGTACTTGCCCGTTCTTAAATTTCATGGCAAGGGGGATGGCGCGAGCGGAGAGGTAGAAGAACTCCCTCTTCCACGAACGAAGACTGCGCTCGGTTGCGCAAATCTTCAAACCCTTGATCCGGGTTATCAACGTGTACCACCCCTGGATGCACCTCCAAGTGTAGAAGGTCATCAGGCGGTCAACATGGGGCTCAATGCCAAAAATCCGGCACACCCACTCGAAGTGGCGAATCTTGGCGATCGCCATGGGGTGCAACTCGGTCAAATGAACACCGTGCCTCTCAAGGACACGGTAAACAAACTTTGTCAATGGGAACCTAAGATTCCCATAAACAAAGAATGCAGCATAAACCCCGATCTTGCCTCTGGGGCATCGTACACCGTCTGATGGGGTTCAGGAAACTCAGGCTCGAGAGACTCGAGCATGAACTTCCTGACGACGTACCGATACAGATCGCCAGGCAGAGCACACTGGCACTCGCCAGCAGTACTCTTGTCATCAGCTGTAGATTCGAGATCACGAGACATCTTGTAAAAGAAGAAAACGATTTCGGGAGAATGCTTGCCTGAAAAGGTGAGTATTCGCCGGAAATCGCTTAGAAGATGAAGAGAAGAGTGAAAGTGTGGATTACAAAGAACCCTCTCCCCCTTTATATACTAATCGCAATTAATGCGATGAAATTAATGCGGAAGAGAGAGAAAACGAAGGTGCAATGAAACTATGACACGTGGCAAAAAGCAAGCTGGCAACAGCTGTTGACAGGACGCATACCATTAATTTCGCGGCCACGCGCCCGAAAAATCGCGCCCACGCGCCTGAAAAAGCGTCTGGAATGACCATGTACTGTCACGTCACCATAACTTCCTGCACGTCCTGACACAGTCAGAAGAAACCGTCGCACGACGTTTCAGAGGTTTGGACTGTTCTTATCTTTCCACCAACTCTTCGAATTTCAAAATTCAAAATTCAAAAAAGTAAGCGGGAAAACACCCTTTACCTTGGCAACCAAGTAACCGTAAGACGGATGCGGGTACAGTGTTAAGGCAAAACCCTTCACATACCTAGCACCCGCAGGGAATTGAAGCCAAGTAAACCTTGGCAAACAAGTAACCGTAAGACGGATGCGGGTACAGTGTTAAGGCAAAACCCTTCACATACCTAGCACCCGCAGGGAATTGAAGCCAAGAAAACCTTGGCAAACAAGTAACCGTAAGACGGATGCGGGTACAGTGTTAAGGCAAAACCCTTCACATACCTAGCACCCGCAGGGAATTGAAGCCAAGAAAACCTTGGCAAACAAGTAACCGTAAGACGGATGCGGGTACAGTGTTAAGGCAAAACCCTTCACATACCTAGCACCCGCAGGGAATTGAAGCCAAGTAAACCTTGGCAAACAAGTAACCGTAAGACGGATGCGGGTACAGTGTTAAGGCAAAACCCTTCACATACCTAGCACCCGCAGGGAATTGAAGCCAAGTATACCTCGGCAACCAAGTAACTATAAGACGGGTGCGGGTACAGTGTAAAGGCAAAACCCTTCACATACCTAGCACCCGCAGGGAATTGACGCCAGGAATACCTTGGAAGTAAAGTAACCGTAAGACGAGCGCGGGTACAGTGTTAAGGCAAAACCCTTCACATACCTAGCGCTCCGCCGGGAATTGAAACCAAGAAGGATCTTCTGGGCAATGCTTGGGGAAACGGAAATAACATCCCCGCATAGCGGGAACGTCGAGAACTACGTTGTTTGAAGCTCCAGGATGGAATTGGTGGTTTTAACATAATTGATCACTATGTTCAAAACTACCAAAACCTCATGGAGAATCCACACAAGTGGGACTCAACGCTCCTGACTTGCGAGGAGGTTACAGACCTACCCGCATCATACCCAAATACCAAGCAGGAAACTCGGGAATTTCTGCAAGTGACAAGGACTTCCGCGGGAGGAATCCCCATGGAAAACCTTAAAAAACCCTTTTCAAAACCCTTTGCTTAAGTCCAAAAGTTCACCTCACTTTATTAAACACTCATGAGAAGAACATTGGACTGGGGGGACTTGAAGAGGTAGGTCCCAGCAGAGCCCAGTTGAACCCGCAAGACTCACCTTGAAGAGGGACGTCTGCGCAGAAACCAACTGGATCCGCTTGACCAACCATGCTCAGAGACGTGACGTCCTTACGCGCAGTACGCAAGCTGTTCCCGCAGGAAATGCCTCCCGATGGTGAAGGACTCCGCCTGTTCCCGCAGCTTCAGATACAAGCCATCAGGGAAGGCCATCCGCGCAGCAAGGCTACACGCACAAGGCACTTAGCTCTCAATCACTCAGTGTCACCTGAAGGAATGAGCAAAGCCGGGAACAATCCCGCACAAGGGCGGGAGGGGGAATACTCCCGCCCAAATAAGCCAGTCCGTACGATACAGGAAGATCTTCTGTACTGTACCTGACGAGGTATTGGAAAAAGATCTGACTAAAGATACGACAGCTTATTGACAACAGTATGGCGAGCAGCATGCTCCTGTACTGTATGTCACTATTAGCCGCTGCCTACTCACCAACTACTGCCATACCACGTGCATAGCCGACAGTTGGTGGAAAAGGAATAGTACACAGCAGGACTGGTCACTATCAGCCGCTGCCTACCCACCAACTACCAGCAGGGCACGTGCGTAGGCCACTGTTGGTGGAACAGGAACACTGTTGCAGCCGGCCACACCTCCTTGGAAACCTACCTTCGGCTATAAATACCACAAATGGTATGATCATCTCATCTTATCTTGTATCATCATATTATACCTGATATCTGCTCTAGCAATCTCTTAATATACACTTATATTTAAAGAGCAATCTAGTCTGATTCTCACGCCGGAGGGTGGTCACAAGGAGGAACCCCCCCCCTTCTCAGTGACAAGCTCACGGTGTCTGTTTTGCAGGTTATCAGAAGAACCATCTTCTCTGGGTCTAACCCCTCGTGGGAAACATCTATCTAACCCCCAGGTTACCAGTAATCTGCCCGGGGTTCGGTTAGTGTTTCTTCACCAGAATTTCGGGATTCCCAGACGGCGGCTGGTTAGAAAATGGATGAAGGGGATCGGGAGAGGGGGGGGGGGGGAGGCTGGGTTATTTTAAATAAAATATTATAATTTAAAGGCAATTTATACTTTTGGTCCCTCAACTTTCAAGATCTCTTTAAGACAAAATTAAAACATAATTTCCTTTTAAACTATGAACTTTGGAATATGATAGGAATGGAATAAATTCATAATATTTGGAAAACTTTACATATTATACCCTTATAGTTTGGAAATTGATTAATCTAAATAAAACTTTAAATCCTTGAGGTTCGTTAATTGAACAAAATGAATAGAAAACGAACGGACGATAACTGTAAATCATCATAAATATTATATTAACGAGAACGATGAACAAAAATAAATTGAAACGACAAAACATGCCGGTTTAACGAATACATATACAATTTCAAATAATAAACATTGACAAATGTCAATTACAATACATGATGCAAAACTTTATATATATATATATATATATATATATATATATATATATATATGGTTAAGTTTATGCGAGAAATCCTATTAATTCGAGAAGTGTGAGAAGTTCTTCCAACCAATCACATAATTTCTTTTTTACTTTCTAATTATTTAATTAGAAGGGCACATTAGTAAATTTTTCATGTTTTATTTTTTTGTAAGTAATAAATATGTTATTAAGTTTCAAATCATTATTTTGTTTTTTCATTTTTATATTTTACTAATTGAACGTTAACTTTTAATTATCCTATTTTTTTTTACAATTGTAAGTTTTGTATATACAAATAAGATGGATTAGCAAATTCGTTCTAGCTAGTTATCCCTATTTTGTTCTTGCTATGCACGCATCTTTCTTCATTATACAATGAAATTAGCCATGATTTTATTATAATGATCCTTTATCATAAGAATTCTTATTATTTTGGGCAAATGGTGGCTTAGATTTCAGCAGATTATTGAAAATTATTATTTCAATTTATTTAAAGATAAATTGCAAAATGTTAAGATATTCTACTTTAAACAACGGAATTCCATTTCAATATTAATAAATTGAATTCCATACAGGTTCAATTTAATTTTATTTTTTGTCATTGATCTTTTTTCATAGTAATACAAAAAATCTTAGATTTTCTACAGGTTTTCATAATCGAAACATTAATTTTAATAAACGGGTTAAAACCATTTAACAAACTAGTCCCATGAACTAATCCTTTATTAACAAAACATTCATTCCATAATGAGAATCTTCTAAATCTGTTCTCTTCGTGTTTATATCTTAAAGCGGAATCTTGGCGACATATTTTTTTCCTTAAACTTAAAAGTTCTATGTAGTTGAGTCTTCTTCGAAACCACAACCTACACAAAGCATCATACACAACCGAAAGATCAGTAGTGGTCATGTACAAAATTGTAATATACCTACACATATATACAACACCTACACAATTAGATACCTACACCAAGTTTCCCCACACAACAAACGAAATTACCCTGCACAACTCAAAACTTCCCGACACCACTAAAAACTATTTTCTACACCATATACAATTACCTAAGTCCGTACACAATAACCACTTTCCCTTCACAGTGACCTTCATATTAAACACAACAATAAAACACTATTATGATTCCTACACACTAAATAGAATACACAACATCATACGCATATCAAAAGCTGCACAATTAAATGATTATACCATTGAAAAAGAAAAACAAAAGATTATACCAATACCATACACAAACATAAGTTCCATACACACATAAATAAATTAAGCTACATAATGCATAGTAAAAAGAAGTCTTGCATAGAATCCAATTTTATTTATTTTATTTTATTGCAATATTTGCCTCATATAATCCCAACTATGGCTCATTGGCAAATATAAGGACCAACTATCGAAATGGCAAAATATAATCCCAACTACGCATGTGGGTGGAAAATTAACGGGAAGTTAACCTTCCGTTAGTTTTTGTGACGTGGCTGCTAAGTTGTAACGTAATTGGTTGACTGGGCTGCTGACGGGGATGCTGACGAGGATGCTGACTGGTATATTAATTAAAAAACATATAGATAAAATTAACGAGGATGACTAGACTAAACCGTCGGCCGTTTATCTATACCAAAACCAGCCACCGCCACGTGAAACCTGCAATAACACCACTGTACACCCCAGCGTATTGCTTCTTCATCAACAATACCACCACACCATGAAAGAATTTCAACATAATCCGTTCTCTCGATTCGTTTATTAAATTAACAAATCGGAAATAAATTTAGTAGTTTTTTTGCTGATTTCGATTAAAAATGTATGAATCTGAAATGAAAACTGGAATGGAAGTTGAAAACGTATTTTCTCATATCTCTCAGCGATTCTCGTCTTCGTCTATAATCTTCTCCCGACGAACGCATCTATGACGTCACCATATCTTCCTCCAGACATCCAGTAGTCATGGTCTTGTTGCAGGTGAGCGGCCGGTGTTGGTGCAGACGGCCGGCCGACGGTGGTTGGAGGTGTTGCAGGGTTTCCGATGAGGATACAATGAGGATAACGATCCTAGGTGGTTTTGATTTTACATGTATGTTTTTTTAATTAATATACCAGTCAGCATCCCCGTCAGCAGCCCCGTCAGCTAATTACGGGGCAACTCAGCAGCCACGTCACAAAAACTAACGGAAGGTTAACTTCCCGTTAATTTTCCACCCACAAGCGTTGTTGGGATTATATTTTATCATTTCGATAGTTGGTCCTTATATTTGCCAATGGACAACAGTTGGGATTATATGAGGCCAATATTCCTATTTCATTTTATTTTTATTATTTTTTATACAAATATAGTTAACAACTGCGTACTATCTAGTTTGTATCCTACACATTGAATTTTATCTTACATTTTAAGTGGAGAAGTATCCTTTGCAAGTTCCCATATCACAAGCATACAAAGTAAATGCTTATGTCTGAAACTGATTGCCATGTTTGTTTTAAAAAAAAAACAAATAATCTAATTCACCAGTTATTACAATGGATTGTACATATGTAATCTAATCAGTTGTGAGAATTAAGGATTTGGTATTGGATTCACACTATTTGCCAACAACAGTTTAGAATTTATATTTAGAAACATTCTCTTATAGATATACCCTACACAACATGCACTTATCATGATAATGATGATATATACTAAAATAATATATGTTAAACCCTACACCTATGTAAGCAAAATTATATGTAGTCAAACAATTGCTACTTGAATTTTAGGAATGCACAAGTTGCAGTGCAGGCAAATTTATGTTACAGTGTCGGAATGATTACCTCTATGCATGCTTAACTGTATGTAGTGAAAGATTGCTACTTAAATTGTAGGAACATCCTGCAAGTCTACATAGTAAACATAATGTCCTTCACACAATGAACCTCATATCCACTACAATAGTCATAGATATCTACCTCCATCATATACATAAAAAAATTACATCCTACACAACAAACATACTATGCACCACAAACAAGTTTCCTACACACCCTAAATCATATCCACTACAATAGCCATAGATATCTACCTCCATCATATACATAAAAAAATTACATCCTACACAACAAACATACTATGCACCACAAACAAGTTTCCTACACACCCTAAATATGTCATACACTGAATCGTGTTTCGTTCCTTCACAACCAGTAATCATCATACACAAGAAACATGGTATGCTACCAATCAAACATTATACCTACTGTAACGCCCGTAAATTTCGTTAATCGGCTCGATCATTTATGAATGTTTGTTTAAAAGCCGGGGTTTCATCTTCCTAATTTAGAGCCTTGTAATACGTTTTAAAAGTCCGTTTATCTATCCTGTTGCTCAAATCATCGCCTCTTATAACTTAAAGTGTTAGATTAGTATGTAGCACCCGGCATTTTCGTTTATCGGCATGAGACATTTGTAGAGTTTGTAAAATATTCGGGAGTTGATCTTCCGAATTGAAGGGACTTTTGGTACTTCTTAAAAGTTTTTTATAAATATTTAGAAACAAGCTATATCAATTTACATGTAAAAGGACTTGAGTTGTAATTTCCCCAAACATGTATAACTTTGGCCGCCCTTTCTTCTTGCGATCGGAAGAAACACCAGCCACCATCTTCACGTTTTTTTCACCTCTCCAACCATTCTCAAGTGATATTCATTCAATCCGAGGTTAGTATTACATCAAGGATTGTCTTTTTCTCCATTAAACCGGTTATTGAACCCTAGATATGGCAGAAACATGTTAGGGTTTGAGTTTTGTTGATAACAGTTTTTGACAGATTCATAATCGTTTATTGTTTGGTCTGTAACTTGATGAAAATTGATTGTTTTTAATCTATTCTTGTTTCCATGATGTTCTTCTTTGAGTCTAGTTTCCAGAAAGGTATAATTTGTAATTTTTGAACTAGAATTGAATGGTTTTTTTGATTTTATAAGATTGAGTGCCAAAGCTGATGCGGGATGACGAATTCTGGTCTGTCTTCCCGACATCATAACTCTTTTTTGACAAGTCCAAATTGGTTTATTTCACTTTTGAAAGTTCACATTTTGAGTTAAGATTATAACCCAATTAAAATCGCTTAATTTGGTTTTGTAGTGATTTTTAAACAAATAAAACACTTTTGCTGCACACTGAAATAGCTGCACGTACCTTTCTGTATTGGAGGAATTTTTATGATTTTTGTGTGCATTTGAAAATTAAAAAAAAAAAATATTTTTAAAAGCCTAAGACATTTATTAAACTCTTTAAAATATTTCATAATTTATTTCTATAGTTTTCCTATGTAATAAAATACATTTTTGCATGCTAAAATCTGCATGTTATACTAGTTATTGATCGATACTTTCGTTTTTGGCTTAACCGGTGGCAGCCCTTTTGAACACTTTCAGGGCTGTTTTGATTGAAGTTCTTGCTCCATCATATTTCTAGGTATGTCTTTGTAACGTCCGTTAATTTCCGATAAAAAGGTTTAACCTTGTAGTGTTGTGTACACCTTCTAGGCTTGACCCGACAATCTCCCGAGAGCTCATTGCCACCCTCGTAAACGTATCTTACTTAATTTTCTTACAAGTTCACCCATTGTTAAAGTAGAGGGACTAGGATGTATTATCGTTATTGTATTATACAAAAAAAAAAAAAAAACCTAAACCCTAACCCAACCCCATACACCGATCGGCGCCCCCTCAACCTCTCTTCTCGATTTCCGTGCAAGACCAGCCCGTTTCCGGCCATCCAAACTTCAATTCCCGGTCGGTTCTATCTTAGTATAACTCTTTTTCACCATTAAACACTTTGTTGAACACGTTAGGGTTGAGTTTTGATTAAAACAATTTCTGACAGATTCGTACTCGTTTATTGCTTGGTCTGTAACTCGATGAAAATATATTTTTGTTGATCGATTCTTGTTTCTATGATGTTTTAATTTGAGTGTAGTTTCCAGAAAGGTATAATACGTAAGTTTTTGACGAGATTTGAATACTTTTTATGATTTTATAAGATCGAGTGTCAAAGCTGATGCGGGATGACGGATTCTGGTCTGTCTTCCCGACATCATAACCCTTTTTCGACAAGTCTAAATTGGTTAGTTCCACTTCTGGAAGTTAATATTTTGAGTTAGGAACCAAACCCAATTAAAGTCGTTTAATTTGGCTGGGTAATGAATTTTATAAAAATAAAACCATTTTGTTGCGCACTGAAATAGCTGCACATACCTTTTTATGTTGGAGGAATTTTTATAATTTTTGTGTCCACTAGAAAAATATAATAAAAATATTTTTATAAACTTAAGATATTTATGCAACTTTGGTAAAAATTTAATAATTTAATTCCATGGTTTTCCTATGTAATAAAATACATCTTTGCATGCTAAAATCTGCATGTTATATTCGTTATTGATCGATAAGTTCGTTTTAGGCTTAACCGGTGGCTGCCCTTTCTCGCATCTTTCGGGGCTGTTATAATTGAAGTTCGTGCTCCGTCATCTTCTAGGTATGTCTAGTGTAATATACTTTAGTATCATGAGTTTTGGCATTCGTCAGATTGGTCAACTGTTGATGAAGTGAAAACTAGGTTTTGGTTGTCTAGTTTGTCAATTGTTGCGTCTAGCGCGTTGTTTGAGGGAATAACAACCAATTCGGATGTTGTTGCCTCGGTATGATTTGTTGGCTGTGAAAAACTATATTTTTATGTTATTGGGGCTGAATTGGTTGTCGGTTACTCAAACGGGTTGGTACGGCGCAAATTCGCGTTTATTGGTAATTTGTGCATCGTGCTTTCGAATTACTGACCCATCCAACTCGTGTAGCGTCGTGTGGACTTGTTGGCTGTGATTTTACTAAATTTGGTCCACACAGGGCTGAGTCGGTATCTAAGTGCATAAACAACCCGTTAACGCGCGTTTTCGATAAAGTCAACAACTTTCGGGGGTAAATTGGGAACCCTTTGTTCCTGGGATTAACTAAGGGTGGTTTTGGTAAATACATGGCCTCGGGGGCTGATGTAATTGAATTTGGTAACGTCAAGGCTTTAGGTCAATCAAATCATGTTAGAACGTCTCGTAGGATAAACGAGTCGTTATGTTTAGTTAGTAATCTTTGTGTGCAATCCGACAGACTTGTAAACTGTGGATTGGCTTTGAGGTTCTTAAACCCTTTGGTATTTCTGTGGCTCGTCTCAGGTGAGTTCATGATGCCCCTTTAAAATCTTTTTACGTTTTGGGCTAGCATACACACCGTAATACAAGTTACACGATTTTACTCGTTACAACTATTTGGATGGTATTACATAGCCTTATTTGTATTTGTGCATTTATAAAACTATGAGTGGACTATATTCTATGCCTTAGGATATTTTAGACTCGTTATGGTCATATATTCCTTAAGGTTATATACCTGATTATGGTCTAGACTCGATGATGTTAATAGGCTTGGTAGTAATTGAATATGAGTAGACCTATTTACTTAGTTCACGTTGGGATGATATATATATATATATATATGGAGGTATGTATGAGTATGTGTTACCATCTTATAGCCTACGGTTGTGTGATGATATTTAGTTCCTCATGAGTAAGAATGATGTGAGTAGGCTTATTGATGTGTGTGTGCATGGTGATTCACGGCCGGGTCAAATATATTACTCGGGTTTTCAAATCCCGTGGTGGAGAGGCCCGTGTGGCGTGATCAACATTTTGGCGGGTCAAATATAGTACTCGGGTTTTAAAATCCCATGGTGAAGAGGCCCGTTGTATGTTGAGCCGTGATCGGGTCAAATATATTACTCGGGCTGTACCCGTGGTAGAGAGGCCCGTATCACGTGCTCGGATGTGTAAGCTGTGACCGAGTCAAATATATTACTCGGGTTTGACCCGTGGTGGAGAGGCTTGTGTCACATGCTTAGGTCTTACCGCGTCCGGGTAAAATATATTACTCGAGTCTTGACTCGTGGTGGAGAGGCCCGTATACGTGTGTTCGACGATGAATGTATTATTTGGTGAATTATATTAATTATTTTATTATTATCCTCTCTATTGTTTAGAACTATAATTTTTGAAATAAAGTATGAAATATTGTTTATGAAAATCTGAACTCACTCAGCTCTAGCTGACTTTGTGTGTATGTTAATTTGACTTTCAGGTTAAGGATTGGAGGTTACCGCTTGGACGTGCTGGAGACTACTCGGAAGGTTGAAGGCATTTCTGGTCGAGGATTTCAAATAAAACGGATATTTTATTTACATTTGATTTTGGACACTTGTACCCGTGTTTGGGATTTTTAATACTTAAACTTTTTTCGCTGTTATTTACTCTGAACTGGTTTTAAATACAAAGAATTGTTTGGTTTTAAATTTTTGTGAAATTGTGGATGTGATTACCAACTGTAGGATTCCCGGGATTCGGGGTCTTACAATCTTGTATATCATACTTTAGTATTATGAGTTTTGACATTCGTTAGAATGGTCTATTGTTGATTATGTGAAAACTAAGTTTCGGTTGTCTAGTTTGCTAATTGTTGCGTTTAGCGCGAGGTTTGAAGGAATTAACAACCAATTCAGTTTGTGTAGATTTGGTTTGATATATGGGTTGAGGAAAAATTATTTTTTAAGTATTGGGACTGAATTGGTTGTTGATGTGTTGTAAAACACACGTATTTTCCACACGTTTTATCTACATATTATATTATTTTTTATATGTTTTAACTCGTTTTAGATAGGTTTCACATACATTTATTAATCTTGTAGGTTTTGGGTGAAAGAAAGAAAGAAACCGAGCTTTTGGAGCAATTTACGAGCATTTTACGCATACGTTTTCAAGTAAACAACTCAAGGCCCGACCCGTATGCATCATGGAGCCCCAAGACCCTATTATATTATAACATAAAAAAAATTAAAAAACCCTAAGCTACAGCAGGAGCTGCGATCGCAGCTCCTGCTGTAGCTTAGGGTTTTTTAGGAGGAGAAAAAAAGAAAAAAAAGTTTTGTGGAGCTAGGGTTGGAGCTTGTGGCGGCTAGGGAAGGAAGAACAAGCAAGAACAAGCCTTGGTGATCGTTTACCATCAGATTACAGCAGCAAACAGCAGCCCGGAACATCTCTATATCCTTTCATTCATTACTTTGTTCATCAAACTTTATTTTCTTGATCAATTGTTAACTTGTTTTATAATTGTGTTAGAGATTGAAGTGTTTATGATTGTTATTGATCGTTTAATGATTATTATGATGATTGGTATGAGTTTAATGATGATTTTGTTAAGTGTTTGCTGCTGTCCAAAAAATATGCTCGGCTAATCTTGTTAGTTCTACCTAGGGATGATGTTAATTGTTAGGTTTTGATGAGTTTGATGGATTGTTTGATTGATAGACTTAATTTGCTATTGTAAAGTTTGATTTAGACACGAAATAGGTTGTGTTTAAGGGCTGGAAATTTTAGTGATTCATTGCATAAACCCCATGTGTCGGTTGATTAGTTTTGTATTGATTGATCGGTGCATTGTTTGATTTTAGACTTTGTGTTTAGGGTTTGTTTGCGGTAGGTACAACCGTAGGGTTTTGTTGCATGATTTATTGGATTAAGTACAGCGGTTAGACACCTTTTTTGAGACCGAGAGGTGATAAGAAGTAGGGTCTTCTTATTGCCTTTATATGCTAGAATAAGGATTGCGCGAGAGCAAGTTCGTTTCTTGTCAGGTTTAGGTGTTTTGAGTGACTAGTTGATCTATTTTAGTTTAAGTTGAATTGTTCCTCTATCCTTGGTTGTGTAGTATTCATTGCCATTAGGGTCGAGTGTCGGTGAGACCGAGAGGTGATCTAGCATTAGAACACGTTAGCAATTGTTTCCCGGTTTAGTCGTTTTAGGCGATTTTGAGTGGTTTAGGCTTGTTGAGTGAGACCGAGAGGTGATCCAGTGAGCCCGAGCGATACTTAGTCGTGTCATCTTTAGGGACCGGTGTCTGGAAGTCATTCAATCCATTAGCTTGTTAGGCCTACAATTTGATTCAGACCTAGGTACACGTTTTTCTCCATCCTAAGTTAACGTAGTTAGTTCCCCGTTAAGTTTTCTATTTTTGGTAGTTTCGTCATTCAGTCTAGTTAGTTCAGTTAAGTAATTAAAAATCAAAAATTAATTAAATATTATTCTATGGTAGGTCTTGTCTAGGGTTAGTAATCGTTAGCGTCTTACGTGTCCACGTGTTCGATACTCGGACTTCCTAGGTCTATACTACTTGCGATCGGTACACTTGCCTGTTGTGTGTGGTTTTAGGATTGTTGGTGCATGATGTCAGTAGTTTAGTGTCTAGTGTCTGTAATCGAGTTTGTAATGTTTTGTATTTGATGTAAGCGAAGTTGGCTAACAAGTTCGCTGATATAGGCGAACTTGTTAGACAAGCGAAGTTGTCGTGATATATATTGATTAGGTTAAGGCTTAAACAAAGGACAGTAGTCTTATTATTCGAGTTTATGAGTCAGAGAGTCCTGTAATCAGTGATTGATATCACGTGTTTAAGGTTGCAATATAACGAGTATTTGTTTATTGTAACGTGTGTTCGATTGTGATTAACTCGTATCGTCTTCTACGCTCGTAACGTCTTACGTAGGGATTCCGCACCTACGTAGAACGAGATATCTCGTGTAGATCTGGCTGGGAACCTACAATTGGTATCAGAGCATTTGCTCGATTGTGTGGTTCGGGATTATCACGCGGGTGTAGAAATCGTTCCGTTCGACTATTCGCGGGACGAGTTTTCTGAGTTTTTGTGTTATACTCACCTCCTACAATCATAAACAACCCATAATACCTTCACAGACCTCGTAAAATCCAGAAATCTAACCTGAATATTCACCGTGTTCATCAGGCGAAGTTGCCGTCACTGTTCGTAGGGTTTCAGCGAAGATATAAGGTTAAGCGAAGTTATCCACAACTTCGCCTACCTTCTCAAGTTCGCCTGTATCAGCGAAGTTACCCACAACTTCGCCTACTTCACAAGTTCGCCTACCTTAAGCGAAGTTATTTACAACTTCGCCAAATCAGGCGAATTTAAAAAGAAAGCGAAGTTCAGAATCAGCGAAGTTCAGACTTAAGCGAAGTTATCCACAACTTCGCCTACAGTACTGTTAAAAATAAAATTTTTATTTTCGGGTTTCTGTGTGTTTCGTGAAAGATGTCTTCAATCAACATTACGGAACTAGTTAAGATGGAAGTGGAAGCGGGTTCGGCTACAAAGGCACCGAAGATGCTTAAGAAAACCGATTATGTAGCGTGGAAAGATCGTTTTGAACAATATGTCAAGTACCAAGATGCTAAGATGTGGGTATGCATACAAGATGGTTACATTCCACCTACTGCTGAGTATGAGGGTCGTGATCAGATAAAGAAATACAAAGAGATGGAAGAAGAAGAGAAGAAAATGTATGAGGCTGAACACAAAGCTCATGCTGCGATTACTATGGCTCTTCCACAAGAGATTCTACACACCTTCAGAAAGAATAAGACTGCTAGAGAGCTTTGGGAAGCTCTTGAAAACCGTTTTGAGGGTAATGTGGGAATTCGTGCTTCAAAGATTAAACTACTTAAAACCCAATTCTCGGTCTTCAAGTACTTGAAGAATGAATCACTTGATGATATCATCACTAGATATTATCATCTGATGACCGAACTCAACAATTATTCAATTGCTTACAAAGAAGATGAAATTGTTGAAAAGCTTCTTGATGCTCTCCCACCGAAATGGGAGATGTACACTGTGTTGATGAGAGAAGACAAAGACTTTGCTGACTATGACCTGGAAACAGCAGTTAACAAGCAACGAACTTTTGACAAGTCAAAGGTGCGCTGTTACAACTGTCAACAGAATGGCCACTTTGCGAAGGAGTGCACGAATGAGAGAGTTGAACGTAGTCAGAACAGGTCGACACACCAGAATGGGGGTGGTAATGATAATAGGGCCATGATTTCCAGACAGAATGGGGAATATAACTGGAATCTGCATGTTGAAGAAGTGTTCGAACAGGCCAATATGGCGAACATCGAAACTGCAGATACTGAGGAAGTGACTGGCGAAAGTGAAGCTTACATGGCAGAGGATCAAAATGAAGCTTGTATGGCAGATGTGAAAGATCAGCTCACCGAGGTAAGTACTAAACTCCCTTGCACTAAGTGTGAAAATCTGTCTGAACAATTGACAACTATAACTGATTAGTATGTTAGTTTGGATGCTCAATTTAAAACCTTAAAAGAAGAACATCATTTCACTAAATCTAGAGAAAATAGTTATAAAGTAAAAATAAAAGCTAGTGAAAAAGATATTAGAAGTCTTAAAGCAAATCTAGCTGAAAAAATTAAAGTAATTGATCTGAGCTATGAAGTGTTAGAAGAAAAAACCAAACTAATAGCTGAAAGGGATAAACAGATAGCTGATCACCAGGTGAAAGTGGTGGAACTTAACAGGAAACTTGAGAAATTTAGAAATTCCACCGCTATACTTGATCACCTCGTTAGTGATCAAGGTTCCCCAGTTAAAAGGGGAGGAATTGGATATCATGAAGTTCCGCCACCGTACAATCATAATTACACTTATGATCCTAGTAATCAGAAATCTGTTGATGTTGATTATAGTCAGACAGTTCCGGTTAAGGTAACTAGTAAAGAACCAGAACTTAGTAAAGGCGAAACAAGTAAGCCTGTTTCAAATGTTAAGATTTCTGCTCCAAGTCCTGTCTCATCAAACTCGGACAAGTCATCTGAGTCGTGTGAGACAAAAGAAAAGGCAGTGTTACCAAAAAGTGGAGAGAAACATAAAACAACTGAAAAGAAATCTCCACTAAACCCGTATGTTACACCATATGTGAGACAAACGGGCAGTAATGCAGCCTTATCATCTAAAACAGCTGTTGAAAAGAAAGTTGAACACAGGAGTTGTTTCAGATGTAATCAATTAGGACACCTAATTGCTGATTGCCCTCTGAAGCGGAGATTCAGAGGTGTGAGACCTTCAAAAACTGAAAACAGATCTAACAGTAACTATAATAGTGGTAAAACTGAAAACACATCAAAGTTCAGAAATTGGACTAATTCAGGTTTTCAAAGAAAAAGATCTCAGTTTTTCACTGCTAACAACCAAACCATAAGTAATAATTCACTTAATTCTAGAAGGTTTGGATGGCCTCATAGTCAATCTCCAAGAAGGTATCCTTTCAGGACTTACAGAAATTATTCTGATACTAACTTTGGACAGCCAAGGTACGGGATGTATCGACCCAAGACCAATAGGTCTTGGGTCCCCAGATTTTAATCATCTACTTTAATCGTGCAGGAACAGTTGAACAGGGTTGCAAACAATCAATGGGTTGTAGATAGCGGCTGTTCCCGGCACATGACGGGTAACAAGAAATTGTTACACAATTGGAAACCTGTTCAGGGAGGAAGAGTGAGTTTCGCTGGAGAGAGCGGTGGAAGGATTACAGGAATTGGGACGGTGACTAACGGAAAGATGACGTTAGAGAAAGTAAATTTTGTTGAAGAACTGAAGCACAATCTGCTGAGTGTTTCGCAGATTTGTGACAAAGACTACACCGTGCATTTCACCAAGAATGAAGCGATTGTGCTATATCCTGGTTTCAAGATACCAGAGGATTGGATTGTTATGAAGGCTCCAAGAGAAAAGAATACGTATATAATGGACATGAGGTCGACTGAGATGACCACAGAAGAATCGTGTCTTCTGTCGAAAGCAACTGAATCGGAGTCCGAATTATGGCATAGGAGAATGGGGCATATTCATCTTCGAAAAATGAACTACCTTGTCAAGAATGGGCTTGTGCTGGGTGTTCCCTTGAAGAATTTCAACTTTGAAGAACAATGCTTATCGTGCAAAAAGGGAAAGCAACACAAGAAATCCCATCGCACCAAGAAGGTTAACTCAATTGTCAGTACCCTAGACTTACTTCACATGGATCTCTTTAGTCCCGTGAATGCAAAAAGCCTAGGAGGAACATCGTACTGCTTGGTGATCACTGATGATTTCTCTCGATACTCTTGGGTATATTTCCTTAAGTCAAAGGATGAAACGGTTCAGATGGTGATAAATTTGATTACCAAAGTTGAGAACATTATGGGAAAAAGAGTTAAATACATCAGGAGTGACAATGGGACTGAGTTCAAGAACTATCAGATGGAGCTCTTCTGCTTACAGAAAGGAATCGAACATCAGTTCAGCGCTCCGTATACTCCGCAACAAAATGGAGTGGCTGAGAGGAAGAACAGAACGTTAATTGAAGGAGCCAGAACCATGCTGGCTGATTCGAAACTTCCTGTGGTGTTCTGGGCTGAAGCTATTGCAACAGCCTGTTATATCTTTAATCGAGTGTTAACCGTTAAATGATTAAATAAAACATGTTATGAACTTATGCATGGGAGAAAGCCCAACTTGAGTGGTCTTGAACCATTCGGGTCCCCGTGTTCGATATTAAAGGCAAATTCTAAATTTGGTGAAGTAGCCGACGAAGGAATCTTAGTCGGATACGATGTTGGGACTCCCAACAGACGAGTCTTTAATACATCGACCAGCAAGGTTGAGGTGGTCTGTAACACTGATATCACAAGTTACAAATCACCAAAACCAAGCACGGGACCCGCTGGGGTTTTCGACTATGAAAGACTTTTCAAATCTTTTAATATACCTTATTTGGATTGTGCAGAAGTAGATGAAAGAATGGCTTCGAAGATGATTTTTGATGAGGAAGACAATTATGTGCAAAGACCGAAGTATGATGAGTGTCAGCCTTCCTCTTCAAATGCTGTCAATACCCCAGCTGCCTCTAGTGAAGAGGAATTTATCAATCCGTTTCACTCTCAATAACAATCACCCACTGATGAGCTACCTTCGAACCTGGAAGACAATCTAGATGTCAGTGCGGTTCCGACTACGAGAGTTCACAAAAATCACCCATTGGAGAATGTGATAGGTGATTTGTCCGACGGTGTACAAACAAGACAAAGCTTGAATGAGCACACCTGTGTTTATACAAGCATTAAAGATTCAGGCATAATCAATGAATGCTGGTACACCTGCTTCATCAGCCAGATTGAACCAAAGAACTATCAAATGGCTCTCAAGGACAACTCGTGGGTCGAAGCCATGCAAGAAGAATTAGCCCAGTTTAAAAAGATAGATGTATGGAACTTGGTTGCAAAACCAAAGAATGTGCATGCGATTGGCACAAAATGGGTCTTCAAATGCAAGAGAGATGAGAAAGGGATTATTATCAGGAATAAGGCGAGGCTGGTTGTAAAAGGTTTTAATCAGCAAGAGGGGATTGATTACAATGAGGTGTTTGCTCCTGTGGCAAGATTGGAGGCCATTCGTTTGTTTTTGGCATTTGCTGCACATAAGGAGATGAAGGTTTTTCAGTTGGATGTGAAGAGTGCTTTCCTTAACGGTAAAGTCGATGAGGTTGTGTACGTTGAGCAACCTCCGGGTTTTCCTGACCCAGACTTTCCCGATCACGTATACAAGCTAAGTAAAGCACTGTATGGACTACATCAGGCACCTCGTGCCTGGTACTCAACGTTATCCGACTACTTGCTTGAGAATGGTTTTGAACGGGGAAAGATTGATAGCACTTTGTTCTTCAAAAGAAAAGGGAGCGACTTTCTACTGGTGCAAGTCTACGTGGACGACATCATTTTTGCTGCATCAAAAGTCGCCATGTGTCAGGAGTTTGAGGCCGTCATGAAGAAGAGATTTGAAATGAGTGCTATGGGTGAACTAACATTCTTTTTAGGACTGCAGGTTGATCAGAAGAAAGATGGGATGATCATTCATCAGACTAAGTATGTCCATGATGTTCTCAAACGCTTCAAGATGAAGGACAGCACTCCATACGATACTCAAGTCTGCGTCAACCACAAATTGGGTGCTGATTCAGACAACGATGCAGACGTGGACCCAACTCAATATCGGGCAATAATAGGTTCTTTAATGTACTTAACTGCTTCTAGGCCTGATATAATGTTTGCTGTTTGTCTTTGTGCTCGCTTTCAGGCAAACCCAAAGGAATCTCACTTGAAGGGTGCGAAGAGGATTCTACGGTATCTCAAAGGCAAGCCTAAGCTGGGGTTATGGTACACGAGAGGAGGAGACTTGGAGTTGGTCGCCTACACAGATTCTGATTATGGAGGGTGCAATCAGAGTCGGAAGTCAACTACAGGTGGATGTCAGTTTCTTGGTGGCAGATTAGTGTCATGGCAATGCAAGAAGCAGACCTCAGTCGTGATTTCAACCTGTGAAGCAGAATACATGGCAGCATCTAACTGCTGCTCCCAGGTTCTTTGGATTCAACAGCAGTTGCGCGATTACGGTCTGAATTTCACTCATACTCCTATTTGCATTGATAATACTGCTGCTATCTCAGTAACTAACAATCCCGTAAAACACAGTAAAACTAAACATATTGACATCCGTCATCATTTTATACGGGATTGTGCTGAGAAGAAACTGATTGTGCTCGAAAAGGTTGATACGCTAGATAATTTCGCTGACTTGTTTACTAAAGCGTTTGACAAAACTAGATTTCAAAACCTTGTTGAGCTGAATGGGATGATCAATCCCGAGTAACCGTGTTTTTATCTTTATTAAAAAAAAAAAAAAAAACATCACTATCGCTTAGAATTATGTCGGTTGCCTCAGTTTGAAAGACATATCTTCGGATATGTTTGGTCCTCATTTCTACTTGTTGAATATAAGGATAGCCATTAACCAGATGACTGAAAGTGACCGGGGCGGTTTATGATGTGTTTTTATTCTTTCGCTGAAAATTAGTCGATCATACTTAGTTAGAAGGACACATACTTGTATGTGGTCGGTTCAGCTGATCCATTGGATCTTCAGGATAGCCGTTTACCTGAAGACTTTGACTTGATCGGGGCGATAGAAGTTAAAATTTTTTTTTTCGGGAGATGAAATTATTTTTCAAGTCTACTACTTCGTAAGAAGTTCCTTTACTATGTTTAACAGAAAATTGATCCAACCTTGGAAAGTGATAGATATACTGATTCTGTGTGCTTACCTAGTGAAGTTATTAGGCCTAAAAGACTTTAGAACAGTCATTGTATGTCATGGTAGCTTTTTATGGTGCGTAAATGTAGAAGTGATACTAACTAAATCTACTCGATTTTACGTGGAAACTTCTTAACAATTGTGCATGTCTCCATATATATCTTTCCGAATGATAGGCAGAAAAGCGATTACCCAGTCATACACGAGCCCGTGAGTGTTCTGATTCCCGTGAAGATAGCGTGTCAAGAAACTGCAGTGATCCAGATTCGGGACTTGCAGTAGTTTATCTGAAGTTTGTGTAAATACTTAAAAAAAAAAAATTAGTTATTGAGACATTATAGAGTTCATTATGATAAGACTTCTCAATCAAGATGCAGGATAGAGAACGGGAAGAAGAGTCTGACGATCGAAGAGCATTTACTATTTAATCAGACACTACGGGTCGAGGTTAACTCGGGGTGACTTGGGGAAAGCCAAACACGCTTTGAGAATAGATAGGAGGTATCATAATCTCTGAGTTGTTGCCCACTTAAGTTTTGAGCTTAATTGAACCTAACCCGTATCACAGAAACGATGAAAACCATTTTAAGTTATTACCTGCTTAAAACCTGTTTCTTTATGTCATAATAAAGCTGAACACGGATCTGTGTGACAGTCACGTAGTTAGTATGATTCCTGTTCGGATCTTTTCTAAAACATGGTAGTCCCTATCGAGACTGAAATTTGATCCCGTGTACTTTAAATTTTAAAATTTTTCTACTTATGTAGTTGTATGATTTTATATCTGGTTACTTGGTCTTGATCGTATCATTTAACACTTTAAAGGTTGTTTTTAAAACTTAATTGCAAATTGTTAAAATTATAGGGGTTTGTTTTGAAAATTTTAATACTGGCGAAGTTGTCCATAACTTCGCCTGTAATAGGCGAAGTTATCCACAACTTCGCCTGTAAAATTCTGACCCTATATAATGAAGTTTTAAGGTCAAACTGTTCATTATTTTCAAAACCCAGCGAACTTATCCAGCGAACTTAACCTCTAAACCCACAGCGAACTTATCGATCTTTCTGTGTTCTCTCTTCCTTCGATTCTAATCCGTGTTTAAAGGTGTGTAGGGTAATCGAATCGATTAATCATGTTGATTAACGTTTATCATCGGTCGATTAGAACCGATTCACGTCCTCGTTGTTCGAACCCTTAACAACCGATTTTCAAACATATCTTTACGTGTTCATAATCAATCTAATCGTCTAAATCGTCATTAAATCAAGTTTTACGAGATCCGCAAGCTCAAAATTGACCAAATCACGTCGTTCGATAAACCTAACGGATGCCGTTTCATATTCGGTGAAGTTACAGTTTAGGCGAAGTTGTCCGTAACTTCGCCTGAGGTTTAACTTCGCCTGATAATTATTTTTGAAATAGTTAATGAGGCGATGTTGTGGTTAGGCGAAGTTACCATTAACTTCGCCTGGAATTTTTTTTTTTACTTAACAGTTAACAGACGAAGTTAACGTTGAAGCGAAGTTGTTTCCCAACTTCGCCCCACCTTTAACTTCGCCTATACAGAAAAGATCACAACTTCGCTCATGGTAACAGGCGAACTTGTGATTTGCTTTGTCGCTTATCTAACTTAGTCTGTTTGGTGCAGATATGGCTGCTATAGGTGGTGCAGGCGGTGATGACGGTGGTGATAACCAGAGACAGTTCTTCCCGGGTCACAACATGTATATAACATTAGACCCGGAGGCGAGCGGAGTTGATGATTTCCGTGAAATCATCACGTTCCTACTACGCTCGCGTATATTCCACGCGATTACGACAACTCTGCCGATATCCTTACCCAACATTGAGGATTTTTGGCAGACCGTGGAATATGATTGTAGGGTCGAGCCCCCGGTGATGCGAGCAACAGTCAACAATCACATTGTTCAGTTCTCATCTGAACAGATCCGGGCGGCTTTACGTTTTGGAGATGAGTCAAGGGATGACCCGACAGACTTTGTAGCTCCTTTCCGTGATGGAGCGTTTTTGAGGATGGGATACTCAGGTCCCTTGGGAGATACGCAGAGAAGGAAGGGGTTTTTACTTGACCAGTGGCGCTTTCTCATGCATGTCATGATTGTTTGCATGTCAGGGAGAAAGGCGGGCACTGATGGCATGGGCGCGACCATGCAGTCGGCAATGACTGCTCTGACTTATAATAAGCGTTACAGCTTTAGTCAGATGGTCTTCTACGAGATCGATCGACAAAGAAGAGCGGTGGCGCGTGAGAGATTTATCATGTATCCAAGATTTCTCCAAATGATCTTGAATCATGTTGCTCCAACGCTACCTCAGCGCCGACCAATCCGATACGTAGAAAGTGTGAGCAAAAGGATCTTTGCCCAATGCATCCTCCAGTGCGAGGAGCAAACCTGAGCTCCGTCCTCGACATACTCCACTATTTGGGTACTTAATCAACCCGGGGTATGTGCCTGCTCGAGGGGACGAGTTTCGGGACCCGGCACCACAACAGGCAGGAGCACCTCAAGCTATACCTGCTGCTCCTGTTGTGTCACCGGAGGAGAACGTGGACCTTGACGCAGAGTTTGGCGGTCAAGGATTTTTTGACATGGAAAGGGTTGATCCAGAGGAGATTGTGCAAGTCTCTGTTGCACATGTTTCGGGTGTGAATGTTACTAGGGCAGCTACAATGGTGGCTGGCTCAGATTCTGATGATGAATTGACCGAAGCAAGACGGATTTTGGTAACACACGAACGGACTCATAGGAAAAGGAAGAGAACTGATGATGATAGTGAGTCAGACTATGAAGAAGAAGTTCAACAGTTGATACGGAGATCAATAAGGGAACGGATAGGTGCAGGATCGGGAGCCGGTGAGAGCTCGAGGGTGGTACGTTTCACCCCACCCGCACTGTCCGGTATGACAATGGTTCCCTCATCATTACAGGTTACAAGGCCAAGCGCCACGGACATTCCCGTGGTGGCTACCTCATCCTCATTTGGCCTTCCACTCACTTCATTTCAACTTTCGGCTCCGGAAATCGTATCGCAGCCACCTCCAACTCTTACTCCAACGGAGGTCGTGGCACATTTTATTAAGTCGACAGTTGTGGCCACTGCAGGGTTATCGGTGACGATACCACCTGCGGTTACGTCTACTTCTGAGTCCCGGTTACATCGGAAATCCCTCCTCAGTACACTCAAAATATATCACATCTGAGGTTTGATTTCGATGCAACCTTATCAGACTCAGAACGAATAGCGGCACTTGAACGGGTCGTGGCAGAACAGTCAAGGATTAATCTTATCCAGACCCAGGCTATTCAACGCCTAGTTGCAGAGAATCAGATGCAGTCGTCCCTGCTGGTAGAACATGGAAAAATCATAGATGCTCTGAAGGAGTTCTTGGCATCTCAGGGGGAGACGAGCTGTAAAGGCGATGAGTTGAGGACCAAGAGGAGAAATGATCGAGACGATGATCCCAATGCATCGAAAGGTGCAGGTGGTGAGTTGCCAAGAACTATACAAGCTCTTGGGACTTCCACAACTCAGGGGGAGTCGACAATTGCAGCTGGTGGTGATGATGTGGTGGTAGTGGAGGTTGAGGAGATGGATGATGATTTTATGTGTGATGATGATGTATTACCGAGTGATGAGAGAGAGAAGATTGGTGAACAGATTGTGATTGATGATGAGATAGAAGAGGGAGAGATAGTAGAAGAGAATGTAGAGCATGAGATTCCAGAAGTCGATAACGCAGATATGAGTAAAGAGATGGGAAATGATGAGACTGAATGGGAAGAGCAGCCTAGATGGAAAGAAGGATATGCTCAGTGGTTCGTCAAAACAAAGAAACCAGCGGTCTCTACAATGTTCAAGAAGAGTTACAACATTAGAGGCTATGCTGAAGCGAGAAAAGGGATTATTTGCTGGATATACGATGAGTAGTTGAGGCTCTTCGTGATTAAAAGGTATGATGGCGTTCAGTACTTCAAAAGAATGTTGAGATCGTTGAACACACTGCCAGAATGTGAAGTGAAAGACTTAGCCAGATTGGGATTGATAAATCGAAGTGATGATAATATGGCTAGAGTCATCGGGAAGATAGTATGGAAGGAGAGTATAAAGGAAAAGAAGTTCGAGCTGCTGAAACCACAGAAAGGTAAACTTATCAAAGATAAAGATAGAGGGTTGAGAGCAGATGGCAAGCCTTGGATGATTATGAAGTATAAACCGATCCGGTGTTTGAAAGAAGTGCCGATGAAACAAATGCCCAAGGATGTGCTCAAAGAGTTGAAGTGGTGGTATGTATATTGTGAGACAGCTGAAGCAGTGATGGAAGATGAAGATGAACAAGAGCTGCTGAGAGTCTATGATCCGATGCATCTAGTGAACCTGTCTCGAGCTGATCTGCAGGTGCTGAATGAGAAGAAAATCTTTTATATTCCTGCTTGGAAAGACGAAGCGAGGAAATATCAAAGAGTTGTTTCGGTATGTGTACGAGAAGGAGTGAATGCTTAAAGATGAAGATTCAAGATTGTTGAAGATTACAAGACACGTGCTTGAAGATAAAGAGATGAAGCTACTGCCAAGGGGGAGTCTGTTGGTGCATGATGTCAGTAGTTCAGTGTCTAGTGTCTGTAATCGAGTTTGTAATGTTTTGTATTTGATGTAAGCGAAGTTGGCTAACAAGTTCGCTGATATAGGCGAACTTGTTAGACAAGCGAAGTTGTCGTGATATATATTGATTAGTTTAAGGCTTAAACAAAGGACAGTAGTCTTATTATTCGAGTTTATGAGTCAGAGAGTCCTGTAATCAGTGATTGATATCACGTGTTTAAGGTTGCAATATAACGAGTATTTGTTTATTGTAACGTGTGTTCGATTGTGATTAACTCGTATCGTCTTCTACGCTCGTAACGTCTTACGTAGGGATTCCGCACCTACGTAGAACGAGATATCTCGTGTAGATCCGGCTGGGAACCTACAAGGATTTTCGTTTTAATATTAAAGCTTAGTTGTGAGGGTCATTATTATAAGGTTATTAGACACACATCAAGTTTTTGGCGCCGTTGTCGGAGACACGGTTTTAGGCGTTTTGAGAGCAATCCGAGTTAGGACTTACCTTTTGTGCTAGTTGTAATCATTTTTGTTTTATTTTACTTATTTGTTAGAATAGTTTAGATAATCTTATTTCTAATTATAGTTTTTTGCGACAGACTCGATCTCGTGGACCACCCGACACTGAGGCATTCCCCGAGCCAGAGAGAGAGTTTCGTGAGAGACATCGTCCCGTTTCACCCTCGTCCACTTCTTCATCCGTTGACCCAGACGATAGGGATAGGATCATGGGCGACATTCCACCGAGGAGGACTGTTGTAGACCGGGCCCGACCGGCCAATGCTGGCGCGAGATCCAGCATCGCACCACCCGCCATTGGAGTTGCTACGAACTGGCAGATCCCGTCGAACATTCTAAATACCATTGCTCAAAATCTGCTCAGTTTCACGGGTTGCTTCATGAGAACCCACACTCTCATCTCACCCGCATCGTGCGTATCTGCGACACTTTCCATCTTGCGGGCGTTTCCGAAGACGCCGTTAAGCTCCGCATCTTTCCATTTTCACTCGCTGATCAAGCGAGTATGTGGCTCGAGTCCCTCCCACATGGCTCTATAGCTACTTGGGCTGCCATGCAGACCCAATTTCTTGAAAAATACGATCCTCCTGCTAAGGCCGCTCGTTTGCGTAACCAGATACATTCTTTTCAGATGGAGGACACCGAAAGTTTTTACGAGACCTGGGAGCGATTCAAGAATCTATTAGCCTTGTGCCCGAACCACGGCTTGCAAGATTGGGCGGTCGTCGAGAAATTATGGAGTGACGTACGCGACGCAGAGTATGCTCGACACGGCGGCGGGAGGAAATCTGTTGATGACTAAGGACCCTGATGAATGTATCGCTTTATTCAATGGACTAGCTATGAGTGGATACCAGAGACCACCCGCTAGAGGAGGTAAGACCGTCGATTCCATCTCACGAGGCATGCATTCGGTGGACATAACCACCGCACTGACGGCACAGGTTGAGGCGTTGGCGAAGATGGTGAAGGATATGCAGACGAAGAGCAAGTTGTGTGAGATCTGCAGAGGGGGGCATGATACCGTTCAGTGCCCAGTCAGTTCGCAGGAGGAGGCCGTAGACTTCATAGGAAATCCAAACCGAAATCCAAATTCTTCCAATTCTTATAATTCGGGATGGAGAGGCAATCAGAACTCCAACTGGAGGAGCGGCAGCCAGTCCGGTTTTCAGCAGCGTCAGAGCCTTTTTCAGGATGCAGGCGAAGGAACGAGCAGTGGGGAGAAGAAGCCCACTTTGGAGGAGATGATGGCGCAGCAGACACAGATGTTGTCACAGCTCATGGCACGAGGGGATTCCCGACACAAAGAGACGCAGGAGAAGTTCCGCGAGCATGAGCAATTCATGAGGAATCAGGCAGCGTCGATTCAGGATCTCGAGCGGCAAATGGGAGAGATAGCCAGTCGGTTAAATGAGAGGCCGCAGGGTACATTACCGAGTAATACCAAGCAAAACCCGAGAGGATTTGTGAAGGCTGTGACGACAAGGAGCGGTGCAAGGGCACGTGATGAGCCCGTGTTTCAGCAGAGATCTAGAGGAGGAGTTATTGAGGAGTCTGCAGTCGATGGAGAGAAGCAGGTGGATGAGGAGATTCAGATGGAGTCTCCGCCAGCCCAGGTTCATCAGAGGAGCAGCCCATGGAGTTCAGCACAGGCCGAGAAACAGCAGTCAACGAGCGAGCCACCGAGAGTTTACAAACCCCGATTGCCATACCCCGGGAGAGTCCGTAGAGATAGAGATGAGGAGCAGAACTCCAAATTCCTTGATCTTTTGAAGCAGCTTTACCTCAATATCCCATTCCTTGAGGCACTCACTCAGATGCCTAAACACGTGAAGTTCCTTAAGGATATTCTCTCGAACAAGGAGAAGTTAGCTGAGGCCGCTTCCACCTTTTTGAGTGCTAATTGTTCTGCTATCTTACAGAGGAAGTTACAAGAGAAGAGAGCCGATCCAGGGAGTTTCACAATTCCCTGCACCTTGGGTGATGATACAGTGGTTCATGCGCTGGATGATCTTCGTGCCAGTATCAATCTCATGCCGTATTCTGTGTATCACAAGCTAGGTTTAGGCGAACCGAGGCCTACGAGGATGAGTATCCAGCTTGCTGATCGTTCCGTGAAGTATCCGCGTGGGATTGTTGAGAACATGCTCATTTGCATTGGTAAGTTCATTTTCCCGGTGGACTTCGTTATTCTTGACATGAATGAGGATGATAATGTTCCACTCATTTTGGGCAGACCTTTTCTTGCCACCCACATGCATTGATCGATGTTCTCGATGGCAAACTGATCCTTCGAGTAGGGGATGAGAACGTCACGTTTGACGTTCGACAGTCATCTAAGCATCCCAAATCGACTGATGACTCCCTATGCTTCATTGATACGATCATGACTCATGTGGGGGAGTTTTCCAGTGACCTCGGTGGAGGCCCCGCCTCAGAGACACATTTCCTAGATAGGAAAACCCCGGAGGTTGAGATGTTCGCCTTGACTGAACATCCCCCTGATGCTGACATTGAGTCATCTTCCTTTGATTCTGAGTTATCTACCGGAGATCATCGTGTTCATCAGTTGCTTTAGTTGGAGGAGTTACGGGACCATACTTACACGCATTCAGATTGTTATTGTAGGTTCCCAGCCAGATCTACACGAGATATCTCGTTCTACGTAGGTGCGGAATCCCTACGTAAGACGTTACGAGCGTAGAAGACGTTACGAGTTAACACAATCGAACACACGTTACAATAAACAAATACTATTTATATTGCAACCTTAAACACGTGATATCAATCACTGATTACAGGACTCTCTGACTCGTAAACTCGAATAATAAAATTTCTTATTGATTAAGCCGTAACCTAATCAATATATATCACGACAACTTCGCCTGGCATGTTCAGGGGAAGTTGTCCCTAACTTCGCTTGTCTAACAAGTTCGCCTATATCAGCGAACTTGTTAGCAAACTTCGCTTACATCAAATACAAAACATTACAAACTCGATTACAGACACTAGACACTGAACTACTGACATCATGCACCAACAGACTCCCCCTTGGCAGTAGCTTCATCTCTTTATCTTCAAGCACGTGTCTTGTAATCTTCAACAATCTTGAATCTTCATCTATAAGCATTCACTCCTTCTCGTACACATACCGAAATAACTCTTTGATATTTCCTCGCTTCGTCTTTCCAAGCAGGAATATAAAAGATTTTCTTCTCATTCAGCACCTGCAGATCAGCTCGAGACAGGTTCACTAGATGCATCGGATCATAGACTCTCAGCAGCTCTTGTTCATCTTCATCTTCCATCACTGCTTCAGCTGTCTCACAATCTACATACCACCACTTCAACTCTTTGAACACATCCTTGGGCATTTGTTTCATCGGCACTTCTTTCAAACACCGGATCGGTTTATACTTCATAATCATCCAAGGCTTGCCATCTGCTCTCAACCCTCTATCTTTATCCTTGATAAGTTTACCCTTCTGTGGTTTCAGCAGCTCGAACTTCTTTTCCTTTATACTCTCCTTCCATACTATCTTCCCGATGACCCTAGCCATATTATCATCACTTCGATTTATCAATCCCAATCTGGCTAAGTCTTTCACTTCACATTCTGGCAGTGTGTTCAACGATCTCAACATTCTTTTGAAGTACTGAATACCATCATATCTCTTAATCATGAAGAGCCTCAACTGCTCATCGTATATCCAGCAAATAATCCCTTTTCTCGCTTCAGCATAGCCTCTAATGTTGTAAGTTTTCTTAAACATAGTAGGGACCGCTGGTTTCTTCGTTTTAACGAACCACTGAGCATAGTCTTCTTTCCATCTAGGCTGCTCTTCCCATTCAGTCTCATCATTTCCCATCTCTTTACTCATATCTGCGTTATCGACTTCTGGAATCTCATGCTCTACATTCTCTTCTACTATCTCTCCCTCTTCTATCTCATCATCAATCACCATCTGTTCACCAATCTTCTCTATCTCATCACTCGGTAATACATCATCATCACACATAAAGTCATCATCCATCTCCTCAACCTCCACTACCACCACATCATCACCACCAGCTGCAGTTGTCGACTCCCCCTGAGTTGTGGAAGTCCCAAGAGCTTGTACAGTTCTTGGCAACTCACCACCTGCACCTTTCGATGCATTGGGATCATCGTCTCGATCATTTCTCCTCTTGGTTCTCAACTCATCGCCTTTACAGCTCGTCTCCCCCTGAGATGCCAAGAACTCCTTCAGAGCATCTATGATTTTTCCATGTTCTACCAGCAGGGACGACTGTATCTGATTCTCTGCAACTAGGCGTTGAATAACCTGGGTCTGGATAGGATTAATCCTTGACTGCTCTGCCACGACCCGTTCAAGTGTTGCTATTCGTTCTGAGTCTGATAAGGTTGCATTGAAATCAAACCTCAGATGTGATATATCTTGAGTGTACTGAGGAGGGATTTCCGATGTAACCGGGACCTCAGAAGTAGACGTAACCGCAGGTGGTATCGTCACCGATAACCCTGCAGTGGCCACAACCGTCGACTCAATAAAATGTGCCACGACCTCCGTTGGAGTAAGAGTTGGGGGTGGCAACGATACCATTTCCGGAGCCGAAAGTTGAAATGAAGTTAGTGGGAGGCCAAATGAGGATGAGGTAGCCAACACGGGAATGTCCGTGGCGCTTGGCCTTGTAACCTGTAATGATGAGGGAACCATTGTCATACCGGACAGTACGGGTGGGGTGAAACGTACCACCCTCGAGCTCTCACCAGCTCCCGATCCTGCACCTGCCCGTTCCCTTCTTGATCTGCGAATCAACTGTTGAACTTCTTCTTCATAGTCTGACTCGCTATCATCATCAGTTCTCTTCCTTTTTCCATGAGTCCGTTCATGTGTTACCAAAATCCGTCTTGCTTCGGCCACTTCATCATCAGAATCTGAGCCAGCCACCGTTATAGCTGCCCTAGTAACATTCACACCCGAAACATGTGCAACAGAGACTTGCACAATCTCCTCTGGATCAACCCTCTCCATGTCAAAAAATCCTTGACCGCCAAACTCTGCGTCAAGGTCAACGTTCTCCTCCGGTGACACAACAGGAGCAGCAGGTATAGCTTGAGGTGCTCCTGCCTGTTGTGGTGCCTGGTCCCGAAACTCGTCCCCTCGAGCAGGCACATACCCCGGGTTGATCAAGTAACCAAATAGTGGAGTATGTCGAGGACGGAGCTCAGGTTTGCTCCTCGCACTGGAGGATCTGCATTGGGCAAAGATCCTTTTGCTCACACTTTCTACGTATCGGATTGGTCGGCGCTGAGGTGGCGTTGCAGCAACATGATCCAAGATCATTTGGAGAAATCTTGGATACATGATAAATCTCTCACGCGCCACCGCTCTTCGTTGTCGATCGATCTCGTAGAAGACCATCTGACTAAAGCTGTAACGCTTGTTATAAGTCAGAGCAGTCATAGCCGACTGCATGGTCGCGCCCATGCCATCAGTGCCCGCCTTTCTCCCTGACATGCAAACAATCATGACATGCATGAGAAAGCGCCACTGGTCAAGTAAAAACCCCTTCCTTCTCTGCGTATCTCCCAAGAGACCTGAGTATCCCATCCTCAAAAACGCTCCATCACGGAAAGGAGCTACAAAGTCTGTCGGGTCATCCCTCGTCTCATCTCCAAAACGTAAAGCCGCCCGGATCTGTTCAGATGAGAACTGAACAATGTGATTGTTGACTGTTGCTCGCATCACCGGGGGCTCGACCCTACAATCATATTCCACGGTCTGCCAAAAATCCTCAATGTTTGGCAAGGATATTGGCAGTGTTGTCGTAATCGCGTGGAATATACGCGAGCGTAGTAGGAATGTGATGATTTCGCGGAAATCATCAACTCCGCTCGCCTCCGGGTCTAATGTTATATACATGTTGTGACCCGGGAAGAACTGTCTCTGGTTATCACCACCGTCATCACCGCCTGCACCACCTATAGCAGCCATATCTGCACCAAACAGACTAAGTTAGATAAGCGACAAAGCAAATCACAAGTTCGCCTGTTACCATGAGCGAAGTTGTGATCTTTTCAGTATAGGCGAAGTGAAAGGTGGGGCGAAGTTGGGAAACAACTTCGCTTCAACTTTAACTTCGTTTGTTAACTGTTTAGTAAAAAAGTCCAGGCGAAGTTAATGGTAACTTCGCCTAACCACAACATCGCCTCATAAACTGTTTTAAAAATAATTATCAGGCGAAGTTAAACCTCAGGCGAAGTTACGGACAACTTCGCCTAAACTGTAACTTCGCCGAATATGAAACGGCATCAGTTAGGTTTATCGAACGACGTGATTTGGTCAATTTTGAGCTTGCGGATCTCGTAAAACTTGATTTAATGACGATTTAGACGATTAGATTGACTATGAACACGTAAAGATACGTTTGAAAATCGGTTGTTAAGGGTTCGAAAAACGAGAACGTGAATCGGGTCGAATCGACCGATGATAAACGTTAATGAACATGATTAATCGATTCGATTACCCTACACACCTTTAAACACGGATTAGAACTTGAGAAAATTGAATACAGAAAGATCGAGATGAAGTTCGCCCAGGTATACGATAAGTTCGCCTAGGGATTTGATAGATAAGTTCGCTGGGTTTTGAAAATAATGGACCAGTTTGACCTATGAATTCCTTTATATAGGGTCAGAGTTGTTCCGGCGAAGTTATGGATAACTTCGCCTATAAATGGCGAAGTTATGCTCAACTTCGCTGGAATTAAAAAAAATTTCAAAACAAACCCCATAATTTGAACAATTTGCAATTAAGTTTTAAAACAACCTTTAATGTGTTAAATGATATGATCAAGACCAAGTAACCATATATAAAATCATACAACTACATAAGTAGAAAAAATTTTAAAATTTAAAGTACACGGGATCAAATTTCAGTCTCGATAGGGACTACCATGTTTTAGAAAAGATCCGAACAGGAATCATACTAACTACGTGACTGTCATACAGATCCGTGTTCAGCTTTATTATGACATAAAGAGACAGGTTGTAAGCAGGTAATTAACTTAAAATGGTTTTCATCGTTTCTGTGATACGGGTTCAGTTCAATTAAGCTCAAAACTTAAGTGGGCAACAACTCAGAGATTATGATACCTCCTATCTATTCTCAAAGCGTATTTGGCTTTCCCTAAGTCACCCCGAGTTGACCTCGACCCGTAGTGTCTGATTAAATAGTAGGAACTCTTCGATCTTTGGACTCTTAATCCCGTTCTCTATCTTGCATCTTGATTGAGAAGTCTTATCATTATGAACTCTATAATGTCTCAATAACTAATTTTTTTTTTTTTTAAGTATTTACACAAACTTCAGATAAACTACTGCAAGTCCCGAATCTGGATCACTGCAGTTTCTTGACACGCTATCTTCACGGGAATCAGAACACTCACGGGCTCGTGTATGACTGGGTAATCGCTTTTCTGCCTATCATTCAGAAAGATATATATGGAGACATGCACAATTGTTAAGAAGTTTCCACGTAAAATCGAGTAGATTTAGTTAGTATCACTTCTACATTTACGCACCATAAAAAGCTACCATGACATACAATGACTGTTCTAAAGTCTTTTAGGCCTAATAACTTCACTAGGTAACACACAGAATCAGTATATCTATCACTTTCCAAGGTTGGATCAATTTTCTGTTAAACATAGTAAAGGAACTTCTTACGAAGTAGTAGACTTGAAAAATAATTTCATCTCCCGAAAATTTTTTTTTTTTAACTTCTATCGCCCCGATCAAGTCAAAGTCTTCAGGTAAACGGCTATCCTGAAGATCCAATGGATCAGCTGGACCGACCACATACAAGTATGTGTCCTTCTAACTAAGTATGATTGACTAATTTTCAACGAAAGAATAAAAACACATCATAAACCGCCCCGGTCACTTTCAGTCATCTGGTTAATGGCTATCCTTATATTCAACAAGTAGAAATGAGGACCAAACATATCCGAAGATATGTCCTTCAAACTGAGGCAACCGACATAATTCTAAGCGATAGTGATGTTTTTTTTTTTTTTTAATAAAGTTAAAAACACGGTTACTCGGGATTGATCATCCCATTCAGCTCAACAAGGTTTTGAAATCTAGTTTTGTCAAACGCTTTAGTAAACAAGTCAGTGAAATTATCTAGCGTATAAACCTTTTCGAGCACAATCAGTTTCTTCTCAGCACAATCCCGTATAAAATGATGACGGATGTCAATATGTTTAGTTTTACTGTGTTTTACGGGATTGTTAGTTACTGAGATAGCAGCAGTATTATCAATGCAAATAGGAGTATGAGTGAAATTCAGACCGTAATCGCGCAACTGTTGTTGAATCCAAAGAACCTGGGAGCAGCAGTTAGATGCTGCCATGTATTCTGCTTCACAGGTTGAAATCACGACTGAGGTCTGCTTCTTGCATTGCCATGACACTAATCTGCCACCAAGAAACTGACATCCACCTGTAGTTGACTTCCGACTCTGATTGCACCCTCCATAATCAGAATCTGTGTAGGCGACCAACTCCAAGTCTCCTCCTCTCGTGTACCATAACCCCAGCTTAGGCTTGCCTTTGAGATACCGTAGAATCCTCTTCGCACCCTTCAAGTGAGATTCCTTTGGGTTTGCCTGAAAGCGAGCACAAAGACAAACAGCAAACATTATATCAGGCCTAGAAGCAGTTAAGTACATTAAAGAACCTATTATTGCCCGATATTGAGTTGGGTCCACGTCTGCATCGTTGTCTGAATCAGCACCCAATTTGTGGTTGACGCAGACTTGAGTATCGTATGGAGTGCTGTCCTCCATCTTGAAGCGTTTGAGAACATCATGGACATACTTAGTCTGATGAATGAACATCCCATCTTTCTTCTGATCAACCTGCAGTCCTAAAAAGAATGTTAGTTCACCCATAGCACTCATTTCAAATCTCTTCTTCATGACGGCCTCAAACTCCTGACACATGGCGACTTTTGATGCAGCAAAAATGATGTCGTCCACGTAGACTTGCACCAGTAGAAAGTCGCTCCCTTTTCTTTTGAAGAACAAAGTGCTATCAATCTTTCCCCGTTCAAAACCATTCTCAAGCAAGTAGTCGGATAACGTTGAGTACCAGGCACGAGGTGCCTGATGTAGTCCATACAGTGCTTTACTTAGCTTGTATACGTGATCGGGAAAGTCTGGGTCAGGAAAACCCGGAGGTTGCTCAACGTACACAACCTCATCGACTTTACCGTTAAGGAAAGCACTCTTCACATCCAACTGAAAAACCTTCATCTCCTTATGTGCAGCAAATGCCAAAAACAAACGAATGGCCTCCAATCTTGCCACATGAGCAAACACCTCATTGTAATCAATCCCCTCTTGCTGATTAAAACCTTTTACAACCAGCCTCGCCTTATTCCTGATAATAATCCCTTTCTCATCTCTCTTGCATTTGAAGACCCATTTTGTGCCAATCGCATGCACATTCTTTGGTTTTGCAACCAAGTTCCATACCTCCATCTTTTTAAACTGGGCTAATTCTTCTTGCATGGCTTCGACCCACGAGTTGTCCTTGAGAGCCATTTGATAGTTCTTTGGTTCAATCTGGCTGATGAAGCCGGTGTACAAGCATTCGTTGATTATGCCTGAATCTTTAATGCTTGTATAAACACATGTGTGCTCATTCAAGCTTTGTCTTGTTTGTACACCGTCGGACAGATCACCTATCACATTCTCCAATGGGTGATTTTTGTGAACTCTCGTAGTCGGAACCGCACTGACATCTAGATTGTCTTCCAGGTTCGAAGGTAGCTCATCAGTGGGTGATTGTTGTTGAGAGTGAAACGGATTGAAAAATTCTTCTTCAGTAGAGGCAGCAGGGGTATCGACAGCTTTTGACGAGGAAGGCTGACATTCATCATACTTCGGTCGTTGCACATAATTGTCTTCCTCATCAAAAATCATCTTCGAAGCAATTCTTTCATCTACTTCTGCACAATCCAAGTAAGGTATGTTAAAAGATTTGAAAAGTCTATCATAGTCGAAAACCCCAGCGGGTCCCGTGCTTGGTTTTGGTGATTTGTAACTTGTGATATCAGTGTTACAGACCACCTCAACCTTGCTGGTCGATGTATTAAAGACTCGTCTGTTGGGAGTCCCAACAACGTATCCGACTAAGATTCCTTCGTCGGCTACTTCACCAAATTTAGAATTTGTCTTTAATATCGAACACGGGGACCCGAATGGTTCAAGACCACTCAAGTTGGGCTTTCTCCCATGCATAAGTTCATAACATGTTTTATTTAATCTTTTAACAGTTAACACTCGATTAAGGATATAACAGGCTGTTGCAACAGCTTCAGCCCAGAACACCACAAGAAGTTTCGAATCAGCCAGCATGGTTCTGGCTCCTTCAATTAACGTTCTGTTCTTCTTCTCAGCCACTCCATTTTGTTGCGGAGTATACGGAGCGCTGAACTTATGTTCGATTCCTTTCTGTAAGCAGAAGAGCTCCATCTGATAGTTCTTGAACTCAGTCCCATTGTCACTCCTGATGAATTTAACTCTTTTTCCCATAATGTTCTCAACTTTGGTAATAAAATTTATTATCATCTGAACCGTTTCATCCTTTGACTTCAGGAAATATACCCAAGAGTATCGAGAGAAATCATCAGTGATCACCAAGCAATACGATGTTCCCCCTAGACTTTTTACATTCACGGGACCAAAGAGATCCATGTGAAGTAGGTCTAGGGTACTGACTATTGAGTTAACCTTCTTGGTGCGATGGGATTTCTTGTGTTGTTTTCCCTTTTTGCACGATAAGCATTGATCTTCAAAGTTGGAATTCTTCAAGGGAACACCCAGCACAAGCCCATTCTTGACAAGGTAGTTCATTTTTCGAAGATGAATATGCCCCATTCTCCTATGCCATAATTCGGACTCGGATTCAGTTGCTTTCGACAGAAGACACGATTCTTCTGTGGTCATCTCAGTCGACCTCATGTCCATTATATACGTATTCTTTTCTCTTGGAGCCCTCATAAGTATCCAATCCTCTGGTATCTTGAAACCAGGATATAGCACAATCGCTTCATTCTTGGTGAAATGCACGGTGTAGTCTTTGTCACAAATCTGCGAAACACTTAGCAGATTATGCTTCAGTTCTTCAACAAAATTCACTTTCTCTAACGTTATCTTTCCGTTAGTCACCGTCCCAATTCCTGTATTCCTTCCACCGCTCTCTCCAGCGAAACTCACTCTTCCTCCCTGAACAGGTTTCCAATCATGTAACAATTTCTTGTTACCCGTCATGTGCCGGGAACAGCCGCTATCCACAACCCATTGATTGTTTGCAGCCCTGTTCAACTGTTCCTGCACGATTAAAGCAAATGATTAAAATCTGGGGACCCAAGACCTATTGGTCTTGGGTCGATACATCCCGTACCTTGGCTGTCCAAAGTTAGTATCAGAATAGTTTCTGTAAGTCCTGAAAGGATACCTTCTTGGAGATTGACTATGAGGCCATCCAAACCTTCTAGAATTAAGTGAATTATTACTTATGGTTTGGTTGTTAGCAGTGAAAAACTGAGATCTTTTTCTTTGAAAACCTGAATTAGTCCAATTTCTGAACTTTGATGAGTTTTCAGTCTTACCACTATTATAGTTACTGTTAGATCTGTTTTCAGTTTTTGAAGGCCTCACACCTCTGAATCTCTGCTTCAGAGGGCAATCAGCAATTAGGTGTCCTAATTGATTACATCTGAAACAACTCCTGTGTTCAACTTTCTTTTCAGTAGTTGTTTTAGATGTTGAGGCTGTATTACTGCCCGTTTGTCTCACATATGGTGGGACATACGGGTTTAGTGGAGATTTCTTTTTAGTTGTTTTATGTTTCTCTCCACTTTTTGGTAACACTGCCTTTTCTTTTGTCTCACACGACTCAGATGACTTGTCCGAGTTTGATGAGACAGGACTTGGAGCAGAAATCTTAACATTTGAAACAAGCTTACTTGTTTCGCCTTTACTAACTTCTGGTTCTTTAATAGTAACCTTAACCGGAACTGTCTGACTATAATCAACATCAACAGATTTCTGATTACTAGGATCATAAGTGTAATTATGATTGTACGGTGGCGGAACTTCATGATATCTAATTCCTCCCCTTTTAACTGGGGAACCTTGATCACTAACGAGGTGATCAAGAATAGCGGTGGAATTTCTAAATTTCTCAAGTTTCCTGTTAAGTTCCACCACTTTCACCTGGTGATCAGCTATCTGTTTATCCCTTTCAGCTATTAGTTTGGTTTTTTCTCTTAACACTTCATAGCTCAGATCAATTACTTTAGTTTTTTCAGCTAGATTTGCTTTAAGACTTCTAATATCTTTTTCACTAGCTTTTATTTTTACTTTATAATTATTTTCTCTAGCTTTAGTGAAATGATGTTCTTCTTTTAAGGTTTTAAATTGAGCATCCAAACTAACATACTGATCAGTTATAGTTGTCAATTGTTCAGACAGATTTTCACACTTAGTGCAAGGGAGTTTAGTACTTACCTCGGTGAGCTGATCTTTCACATCTGCCATACAAGCTTCATTTTGAGCCTCTGCCATGTAAGCTTCACTTTCGCCAGTCACTTCCTCAGTATCTGCAGTTTCGATGTTCGCCATATTGGCATGTTCTAACACTTCTTCAACATGCAGATTCCAGTTATATTCCCCATTCTGTCTGGAAATCATGGCTCTATTATCATTACCACCCCCATTCTGGTGTGTCGACCTGTTCTGACTACGTTCAACTCTCTCATTCGTGCACTCCTTCGCAAAGTGGCCATTCTGTTGACAGTTGTAACAGCGCACCTTTGACTTATCAAAACCCGGTCTCTCACCAACAAACTTCCTTCCTGTCTTCTTCATAAACCTCTTAACCCTTCTCACAATCATCGCCATCTGCCACTGCAGATCCATCTCTTCCAGATCATCAGCATCGATCTGATCATAGTCTTCCTCCAATATTGCTGGATCAACAATCTTACCCTGAATGTAATTTTCATACGAAGCAATAAAGGATGCATAGAGAGCAAACTGCTGTTCAACAGATTTAACACTCATGGGCATCCTTGAGTAGTTGTTGTTCGAAACACTTGGGGTAAAACTACTCTTGGTTGCTTGAGGGTTAGAAGCATTTGATCCTCCAGCTACAAAGCATACATCACCATTCATGTTGAGAGATACATGACCTTCATGTGTTGAGTTAGCGCCCGACTCTCCCTTTGAGTAGTAAGCAGACGAATCAGACTTCGAACTTGAACTTGTATTAACCTTTGCACCATACATTCCTGGATCTTGAACCTGATCAGTAGGTGTCACTTTTCGAACCATGTTTAGTTCAAAAGTTCGTTGCTTGTTAACTGCTGTTTCCAGGTCATAGTCAGCAAAGTCTTTGTCTTCTCTCATCAACACAGTGTACATCTCCCATTTCGGTGGGAGAGCATCAAGAAGCTTTTCAACAATTTCATCTTCTTTGTAAGCAATTGAATAATTGTTGAGTTCGGTCATCAGATGATAATATCTAGTGATGATATCATCAAGTGATTCATTCTTCAAGTACTTGAAGACCGAGAATTGGGTTTTAAGTAGTTTAATCTTTGAAGCACGAATTCCCACATTACCCTCAAAACGGTTTTCAAGAGCTTCCCAAAGCTCTCTAGCAGTCTTATACTTTCTGAAGGTGTGTAGAATCTCTTGTGGAAGAGCCATAGTAATCGCAGCATGAGCTTTGCTTTCAGCCTCATACATTTTCTTCTCTTCTTCTTCCATCTCTTTGTATTTCTTTATCTGATCACGACCCTCATACTCAGCAGTAGGTGGAATGTAACCATCTTGTATGCATACCCATATCTTAGCATCTTGGTACTTGACATATTGTTCAAAACGATCTTTCCACGCTACATAATCGGTTTTCTTAAGCATCTTCGGTGCCTTTGTAGCCGAACCCGCTTCCACTTCCATCTTAACTAGTTCCGTAATGTTGATTGAAGACATCTTTCACGAAACACACAGAAACCTGAAAAATAAAAATTTTATTTTTAACAGTACTGTAGGCGAAGTTGTGGATAACTTCTCTTAAGTCTGAACTTCGCTGATTCTGAACTTCGCTTTCTTTTTAAATTCGCCTGATTTGGCGAAGTTGTAGATAACTTCGCTTAAGGTAAGCGAACTTGTGATATAGGCGAACTTGTGATATAGACGAACTTGTAGATAACTTGTGAAGTAGGCGAAGTTGTGGGTAACTTCGCTGATATAGGCGAACTTCAGAAGGTAGGCGAAGTTGTGGATAACTTCGCTTAACCTTATATCTTCGCTGAAACCCTACGAACAGTGACGGCAACTTCGCCTGATGAACACGATGAATATGCAGGTTAGATTTCTGGATTTTACGAGGTTTGTGAAGGTGTTATGGGTTGTTTATGATTGTAGGAGGCGAGTATAACGCAAAAACTCAGAAAACTCGTCCCGCGAATAGTCGAACGGAACGATTTCTACACCCGCGTGATAATCCCGAACCACACAATCGAGCAAAAGCTCTGATACCAATTGTAGATTCCCAGCCGGATCTACACGAGATATCTCGTTCTACGTAGGTGCGGAATCCCTACGTAAGACGTTACGAGCGTAGAAGACGATACGAGTTAACACAATCGAACACACGTTACAATAAACAAATACTCGTTATATTGCAACCTTAAACACGTGATATCAATCACTGATTACAGGACTCTCTGACTCGTAAACTCGAATAATAAAACTTATTGATTAAGCCGTAACCTAATCAATATATATCACGACAACTTCGCCTGGCATGTTCAGGCGAAGTTGTCCCTAACTTCGCTTGTCTAACAAGTTCGCCTATATCAGCGAACTTGTTAGCTAACTTCGCTTACATCAAATACAAAACATTACAAACTCGATTACAGACACTAGACACTGAACTACTGACATCATGCACCAACAGTTATAAGCAGCAGGTGAAGGAACTGCAGGATCGTAAGTTAGAGGGTATTGAGCAGTTTAAGTGTGGGGATATGGTTTATGGTATAATTCCCGGTTGAGGCTATTCCCGGGAAAGTTGAGATCCCGTTGGTCAGGTCCGTTTATGATTACTGAGGTTTTCCCGGATGGCACTGTTCAGATAAAGGATAAAGGCGGGACATTTATGGTGAACGGTGATGGACTGATGCACTACACTAGCGAGCCGATGACTGATCAGACAGTCGAGGTATTCTACCTTGACCCACTCTCCGAGATGTAGACGTGCGGACGCATCACTCGGGAGACTGCCCGAGTTGTAGAGTTTGTATTTCTGTATTTGTGTGTGGAATCTGTTTTATTTGTTTTGTCTATTTAGAAAGTAAAAAAAAAGTATAAAAACCAAAAACACAAAAATATGCTTATTTGTTTATTTTTTTGTTTCCCGTTGTGTACGCCGCTACATGCGAGCGAGTTTGAGTTTTGCATGTTATATTATGCGCATGGTAGCTACGATGGCGTTTTGGAACAGGTTCTCCCGAGGTTGCGGCCGCGAATGAAATGCTATATGGTCGTTTGGATACTACTCAGCTGTTGAAGATTCTGCACACAAACCAGGGGAGTAGCCCGTTCTTTGTTTTAGTCTTGTATACTTTATTTTTATTTTCTATTTTATTTTTATTTTTATTTTATTTTATTTCTTTTCCTTAAACTCATCGAGGACGATTTCGTTCTAAGTGTGGGGATGGGGTTTATTTTACTCAGTTGTAGGAAAATTTTTGAAAAAAAAAATAATAATAAATAAATAAATAAATAAAATAATAATAATAATAATATATAATAAAAATAAATAAATAAATTGAAAAAAATAGTCCCTTGAAATTTGTTTTCTCTACGTTAAACATGAAATGATATTATTATCGAGTAGTGGTTACTTTATAACTTCTTGGTGTTTTAAAAATATATATATATATATAATAAATAAGAACAGTGCCCATTAGACCCGCACGTAATGTATGGTAACCGAACGGTTTAGACTCAGTAATCGTGTGTTGGTAGGCTCAGCCTTTACGAATGAAAGGGCGGTTTGGTTGTTGACCTAATTGAACCTCTTAAATGGCCTGACTATCGTGGGAAACATCTTAAGGGTTTTGTTTATTTAACTAAGCTCGTGACAGGATTAGAATGAAAAATCGGGTCATACTCAAGCCTCGAGTCACATGATCGTCTGTAAATATTAGTTGTTTTATCTTTTGTATTTGTTTCTGTTCATGCAAAGCCATGTAATATGAGTATAAAAAAAATTGCAAAAAGCCAAAAGGCAGAAAAAAATAAAAATAAAAGAGATGCATTTGTAATTGCGTGCACTTGAAAGAGAGCTAGAGTTTATAGTTTGTATATGAGTCGAAATGTTTTAATCATGTGGCAATAGGTTTAAGTCAAGTTGGGGTGGCTCGGCCCAGTAAAACCATAATGGAATTGGTGAAGTGGCAGCAGGGCTTTTAGGTGTGGGGTCAACTTAGTCATACAAATTAATAGAATTGTCACGCCTTATTCGCCTCGGTAAGTATTAGGGGCATGGGTTTAAAGTGGACAGCAATACCGACAATCGACCTGATCTAGCTTATAAGGTGAAAGTTGGAAGGGGTAACGGGTCACTTGTTCTAATACTTTAAAAAGAAAAAAAATATATTAATAATAATAGTAAATAAATAAAACCAAGAGTTGTCGGTTGAACTCGGATATGATCCTGTGTAGAACTCTTTTTCAGGGACGAAAAAGTCTTAAGTGTGGGGATATTTGATGTGTTGTAAAACACACGTATTTTCCGCACGTTTTATCTACATATTATAATATTTTTTTATATGTTTTAACTCGTTTTAGATAGGTTTCACATACATTTATTAATCTTGTAGGTTTTCGGTGAAAGAAAGAAAGATACCGAGCTTTTGGAGCAGTTTACGAGCATTTTACGCATACGTTTTCAAGTAAACAACTCAAGGCCCGACCCGTATGCATCATGGAGGCCCAAGACCCTATTATATTATAACATAAAAAAAATTAAAAAACCCTAAGCTACAGCAGGAGTTGCGATCGCAGCAGGTAGCCTACCTGCGATCGGGATTTCCAGGAGGAGAAAAAAAGAAAAAAAAGTTTTGTGGAGCTAGGGTTGGAGCTTGTGGCGGCTATGGCAGGAAGAACAAGCAAGAACAAGCCTCGGCGATCGTTTACCATCAGATTACAGCAGCAAACAGCAGCCCGGAACATCTCCATATCCTTTCATTCATTACTTTGTTCATCAAACTTTATTTTCTTGATCAATTGTTAACTTGTTTTATAATTGTGTTTGAGATTGAAGTGTTTATGATTGTTATTGATCGTTTAATGATTATTATGATGATTGGTATGAGTTTAATGATGATTTTGTTAAGTGTTTGCTGCTGTCCAAAAAATATGCTCGGCTAATCTTTTTAGTTCTACCTAGGGATGATGTTAATTGTTAGGTTTTGATGAGTTTGATGGATTGTTTGATTGATTGACTTAATTTGCTATTGTAAAGTTTGATTTAGACACGAAATAGGTTGTGTTTAAGGGCTGGAAATTTTAGTGATTCATTGCATAAACCCCGTGTGTCGGTTGATTAGTTTTGTATTGCTTGATCGGTGCATTGTTTGATTCTAGACTTTGTGTTTAGGGTTTGTTTGCGGTAGGTACAACCGTAGGGTTTTGTTGCATGATTTATTGGATTAAGTACAGCGGTTAGACACCTTTTTTGAGACCGAGAGGTGATAAGAAGTAGGGTCATCTCATTGCCTTTATATTCTAGAATAAGGATTGCGCGAGAGCAAGTTCGTTTCTTGTTAGGTTTAGGTGTTTTGAGTGACTAGTTGATCTATTTTAGTTTAAGTTGAATTGTTCCTTTATCCTTGGTTGTGTAGTATTCATTGCCATTAGGGTCGAGTGTCGGTGAGACCGAGAGGTGATCTAGCATTAGAACACGTTAGCAATTATTTCCCGGTTTGGTCGTTTAGGCGATTTTGAGTGGTTTAGGCTTGTTGAGTGAGACCGAGAGGTGATCCAGTGAGCCCGAGCGATCCTTAGTCGTGTCATCTTTAGGGACCGGTGTCTTGAAGTCATTCAATCCATTAGATGTTATAACTATTTGCTTATTTATATTTTGTTGTTATTATTAAATTTTTTCTTTTGCTGATATAAGTATATGTTGGTATTTGGTGTTATTATTTTGTTCTTGATTTTGATTCTTTTGTGTAATTTTTAGGTTTTTTTCTTTGTTATTACAAATAATTGTTTATGTAGATTGGTATTGTAGTTGATATTGTGTCTTACGTTCTCATTTTTTTTATAAATTGTAATTATTTCCTACGTTCTCATGTTAAGACTAAAATGCAAATGAACCTTCCTCTATATATATATATATATTAATAAACAAAACCGAAAATTTAAAATTGGTCGGGTTTTCAGGTTTGAAATCTAACAAATGATACAGGATTCACAACTTTTAGAAATTTAGTTCCGAAATTGAAATAAAAATAAAATTTTAAAAGAAAACAACTAGTATATGAAGTTGTTAAAAGTTTTAACCATTAATTAAAAAAGGAATACCGCCGATCTTTTAATGTATCGAATTACGCCACTAACGGGAAATATGACAAGAACACTTATATATAGGATGTACCAGCGGCGTATCCACCAGCCCTTATCATATTGTATTTGTCCCATTTTGCAAAATCATTCCAAATTTCTAGTTATTGCACACAACTGTACTTATTATGTTTTTCATGAGAGGATTTTGATAATTACGTGTCGATCCATAATTACCTTTATTGTCGGATGGTCCACACAATCCATCCCATTATGTTGTTTTAAGATATATACAATAAATACAATATATTTTTATATGAGAACTTGGAAATCAAGATAATGAACTATGAGAATCAAAATTAATAAAATATGTAACCAAATCCTTGGGTTAAGGAAAGTGAAAACATTAGGTCAAAATAAATAAATAAAACCATTGAGTTTAAACAAAATAAACGATGTTATTGAACTTACAACGAAATGAGTGAAACTCTAGAATAACACAAAATAATTAGAATAATGAATGAGAAACATTAAAGCCATGAACATTGTAATAATTAGACAAAACATTGGAGTCGAGAATAACAGGACAAATAAATGTAGCATTGAGCTAACAAAATGTAAACACGCAAGTCGATAAATCATTGGGATCGAAAATAAAAAATATAAATGAAAATCTAATATCAAAATAGATTAAGTTCTGGGAGTCAATAATAAAATGAATTTACAAATAATATCAATGTGAATAAAGGTAACATTGAGAATAAGAATAACAAAGCAAATAATTGAAACTTTCAGGTCAAAGTAAAACAATGGTATCGAATTGAAGAAACATTGAGATAAAAAATAACAAAATGATTCGAATAAAGTATTGAGCGGAAAGAGAACCAAAACAAATAACCAAAATGATTTGTGTAAAAATAATTATAAACTCAACCTGTACATGTGACTTCTATTAGATAGCTATAAACATAGCCCCGGATTTAAGTAAACAAATTCGTTCAGAAGTACCGGCCATAGATAATCAATATAGAATACGGTTTCTATTAGATAACTATGCACCTAAATATGTTCATCGTCCCAATTCCCACTAAACGATTACGTTTAAGGGAAATCGGTTATAGACCGTGAGATTGAAATAACAAAAGTAAACCGATTCAAAAATGCAACTATGATTGATGTATGAAAATAGCTCGCTAATTAACGAATAATTGAACTCAATATAAACTTCATAAACAACCTTCGAAATAATTCGATACGTAAAATTATTTCAATTATGCCCGAACACAATAATATATATATACACACACACACACATACATGAAGAAGAAAGAAAGAAAAACAAAAGGTAGCCTGCGATGCTTGTATTCTCGAAGATGGGTTGTGGTATGAAAATTATTATGGAGGCAGTGCCATGATTTATTAATCTGAAAATCATTGGCTTTGACAAAGAAGGAAAAAAAATGATTGTTGAGATTCGTTTAAGTTTGTGAATATCGGTTGCAAAATGTGATGCTTTTATAACTCAAAGTAAAAATAATAACAATAAAAAAATCTTTAGCTAGCGCTAAAGTTTGCAAAACTTTATGAAATTTTTAATGGGAAAGTTTTTCTGTTAGCCAGCGTCCTAGAAAATAGAGGGCCTTCAAATAAAATGACTCGTTGAAGATAAAACTCTTATTGTGATAATATAATAGCCTCATGGGCTTAGGACTTGTTTAAAGTAAACGATTTTGCCTTATTTGAAGATTTCATTTAACCTTGGAAATATTATAAGTATAATAAGAATAACAACAGGAATAGTAATAATTGTAGTGGTAATAATAATAATAATAATAATAATAATAATAATAATAAATGAACCAGACGTAAAGTTCTTTTTGAAGAAAATCAACTTGATTAAATACTTAAAATAATCGAGGATTTGAAATATTACGTATAAGGTGTTTATAAAAGAAATAAATGTGGAAAAGTATGGATGGAATTTTTTTTAAATACAGACATGCTTGATGAGTTTGAAAAAACTAAGTATTGATGTCGGAAAACAATAAACTTTATGTGGACAAGGGATGCGGGGTAAGGTATTGCATGGCAGAAACAAGTTAGGCCGTCCTGAGTTTTGCGGGTGTGCTCGGGTCACTACATTGGTAGCAGGCTTGAAGCATGAACATATGGTTCGGATAAATGGTTGGGTAACATGTCATAGGAATAAATCGGTGGTATCGTGTATGTATAGGTTCTTGGCACGAGGTCGTGGCCGAAACTATCACCATTGGAGCATTTCGACATTTTATGGTAGTAGAGTGGTGGGGTTTACACATGTTACACAAAGGATGTGTTCCCGTGCAAGACTTTTGTTGGGTTAAGTTTGGTGTCCAAGAGTTGTGTTGGGTCTGGATTGGTTCTGGATCACGGCGGCCATAATCTGGGTTTTCATTTTATGGGTTAAGTTTTGAGTGTGACGCCTAGGAAAACGAGAAGACATGCTACGAAGCGTGAATGATTCGCGTAACATGAGACATAAATATGAAATTCACATAAGCAACCAAAAGAAACATTTCATAAAACATTCCTAAAATCAGAATCAAACATATAAATCATAAAAATAAATAAAGAAATAAAATCACCTGAAACAAAATTTGAAATCGAACTTGAAATGTCTATGAACCATCATGAGTTTTTGCATTTCAATAACAATCTCATCAATTTTTGAATAAACATATGGAAAATATATCAAATTTTTTAAATAAGAATATCCATAAACCACCATGGATTTAATACAAACTTAATATAAGTAGTGAAATCGAATTGAAAATCGAGTGTTCATGTACCACCAAAAATTTTTGAATTTTCAATTAAAACCAATATAATAAATGAATTACATAAATAAAGAATACAAATTGAAAATTGACTATTCGTGCATCACCATGACTTTTCAAAATTTTCAATTCTAAACCGTAATAGCGAATGAATATATAAATAAAGCAAACGAATTGTAATTCGACTATTCATGTATCACCATGACTTTTCAAATTTTCAATTTTAATCATATTAGTAAATGAATATATAAATATAGAAAATGAATTGAAACTCGACAATCATGTATCACTATGACTTTTCAAATTTTCAATTTTAAACAATAATAGTAAACGAATAAAGCAAACGAATTGAAACTCGACTATTCACATATCACAATGACTTTTCAAAACCACAATATAAACAATTGAGCCTTTGGAATCACACGTTGTATTAACCAACATAACTTGTACGTTCCAACAAAAATCAAAAATGTGTAATCAAATCGAAATGAAAGTTGGGTATTCTTGTATCACCACGACTTGACAGACTTTCAGTTAAAACACACAAATCAAAATGCGTAATCAAATCGAATCAAAAGCAGTGTATCCGTGTATCACCACGACTTCTCAGACTTTTAGTTAAACTACTAAATATTGAGGGTCGGAGTCACACGTCGCATGAGCCACCATAACTTGTATAACATTCTTAGGAGTGTAACCATATTCTTTTCACAAAGAGAACATGCCCACGTTTGCAAGCATAAAGTTGTGATTCACATGGCATTTGGTGTGGTACGTTTTGGCCTAACGGGTTTCATGCCCTTTCCGAACTCTCCAGGTAAGCAACCGGGTACGGCGTCTGATTGGAATTTATGCACATTGCTTATCCTTAGGTTTCAATAACCTTGGTGTCAAGAGTTCAGAAAACAAGCACGTCCCCCTTTCAGTTACTACATACCTGCCACGTAGAACCATCTTTAAGAAGAAGAAATATCGAATATCAAAAACCGAAAATCGATTGTTGCAAATGTTTGAAAATCTTTGCTTTACGCATAAGCCTTGGACTTGTGCGTGTGCTTATGTATATGAGGCGTAAATGAATCAACAATAATATAACGTGCACTGAACAATAAAATAACGCCCACATAATTTCTAATCATTCAACCCTAAACAAATAATAAAAATAAGCTATAACCAACTAGAACACTACATCTAATGTCCTATCTTATAGTCACGCTCTGATACCAATCTGTAACACCCCAGCTTAAGCGGAAACCCCTGAGTGTAACGTACAAATTGCTCAAAACACATGTGATACTATTAAATGAGAATAATATCATTAATTAATTTAAGCATCAAATACACAATTTAAAAACAAAAAAATACAAGAAAAATAACACAATTAAACAACTTGTCCATTTATTGATATAACCTAAGTTCTAGTGTCTTCTCCAAGTCTCATCCCCTAATAACTGTACCTGTAGCATATATATAAAATAAAGGTCAACTAAACGAATAGTTGGTGAGCTCACACAACTTTTAATATATAACAACAATAATAATACTAATAATAATAATAAAACCATACAATTCCATGAGACATGTGTAAATAGAGCAAGTAAGGTCCTTTCCAGTTGGTAACAACCAGTGTACTCGGATAAGTAAGGCCCTTTCTAGTTGGTAACGACCAAAGCACTTGGATAATGAGGCCATTTTCCACTCATAACAAAATGGTCCTGAGTCAAAGGGGGGCGTATGATCATACTTATTGACGATACCACGTGCAAGTATGTTTTGAGCAAGTAATCAAGTAAACACACAAGTGCATGATATGAATTGTAGTTTTGTAAATGACTCGATAAGTAATTGATTTGAAAGGATATACATGCAACCCCCAAAATTTATAAATGCATTAAAAGGGGGTGTGAGAAACTCACATTGAAATTAATGATAAACTTGAAATTAAAACCGAAAGCGCGTTAAAGAAACCGAGGCAATTGAACTTCACAAACTATAATTTAAAAATACAAAATTAAAATCTAACTAACGAAATTATAAAGGTTAAGTAATTTGGTTTTAAGAATTTTGCATTATTTCAATATATATATATATATATATATATATATTATTTCAAGGCATTTTGTATTATAATATTACTAGCTTTAGAACCCGCGCAATACACGGGATTATCCAAATAATAAAAATAGAATTAAAATTAAGCAATAGGTAAATAACAAGTGTGAAAAAATGATTACATTTATAGTTCTATCTATACTACGTGTACATTTATAATTTACAAATTAGAACAATTTGTAATTTGTCTTAACTTTATAATTAGAAGAATGATAAATACCAAGTGGGTCCTGTATATACCATTGCAAGGCCAGCAATCTAGTAGTTAAACATTTCATATTAATGTACTATATATAAGCTGAAAGCAGAACAACCTAAACTTCATTCTTGTGTTTGAATCTAAACTTAACCCTTGAATCAGGAATTACCAACTTTGGATTAAGTCAAGAATCTTGATAGTCCACACCCCAAACTACAACCATCACAAGAAAGTAAAATACAAGTAATTAGCATCAAAATTCAAAACAATATAATTAAACTGAATAATGCAAGTTAATGCCAAACTGGTAACAAACCTAATAATCAACAATTCAAAATTACCCTTAACTTGCCAATATGCAAACCAAGGAACTACCAAACTCGATTAATCATAACTCTTTTTTTATGCAAATACAAAAGTAATAACTTGTATGAACTAAATATGAAGCTGACCCGCTCATTCAAATTAACAAAAAGGGTATATGAATAATGAAATTTTCTATTAACTTCGAAAATAGTATAATTCAAAATCACCCGTTTAGGCCCTAAGTCTTTTTACCCATAGCTATTTTTTACCTAAACCAATTTAATACTATTTTAAAGCAACCAATACTCTAGATGCATGTAAGGCCCCGAATCCCGGGAATCCTACAGTTGGTAATCACATCCACAATTTCACAAAAATTTAAAACCAAACAATTCATTTTATTTAAAACCAGTTCAGAGTAAATAACAGCGGAAGAAGTGTAAGTATTTAAAAAAAATCCCAAACACGGGTACAGGTGTCCAAAATCAAATGTAAAGAAAATGTTTGTTTTATTTGAATTCATCGACCAGAAATGCCTTCAAACTCCCGAGTAGCATCCAACACGTCCAAGCGGTAGCATCCACTTCTTAACCTGAAAGTCAATCTAACATACACTCAAAGTCAGCTTGAGCTGAGTGAGTTCAAGTTTTCGTAAACAATAATTCATACTTTATTTCAAAACTATAGTTATAAACAATAGAGAGGATAAAATAAAATAAATAATATAATTCACCAAGTAATACAATCATCGTCGAACACACGTACACGGTCCTCTCCACCACGAGTCAAGACTCGAGTAATATATTTGACCCGGACGCGGTAAGACCTAAGCATGTGACACGAGCCTCTCCACCACGAGTCAAACCCGAGTAATATATTTGACTCGGTCACAACTTATACATCCAAGCACGAGATACGGGCCTCTCCACCACGGGTACAACCCGAGTAATATATTTGACCCGATCTCGGCTCATACATCCAAGCACGTGATACGGGCCTCTTCACCACGGGTACAACCCGAGTAATATATTTGACCCGATCACGGCTCAACATCCAACGGGCCTCTTCACCACGGGATTTTAAAACCCGAGTAATATATTTGACCCGCCAAAATGATGATCACGTCACACGGGCCTCTTCACCACGGGGACAATCCGAGTAATATATTTGACCCAGCCGTGAATCACCATGCACACACACATCAATAAGCCTACTCACATCATTCTTAGTCACGAGGAACTAAATATCATCACACAACCGTAGGCTATAAGGTAACACATACACATACATACATACCTCCATACATACATACATACATATATATATATCTATATATATATATATACCATCCCATACGGGAACTAAGTAAATAGGTCTACTCCTATTCAATTACTACCAAGTCTACTAACATCCTCGAGTCTAGACCATTAATAATGCACGTAACCTTAAAGGATACAAGACCATAAACGGGTCTAAAATATCCTAAAGCATATAAAATAATTCAAATATAACTTTCAAAATGCACCATCACGAGTGAGACCATGTAGTACCATTCAAATAGTTGTAACGGGTAAAATCGTATAAAATTGGATTTCGGTGTGTATGCTAGCCCAAAACGTAAAAAGAGTAAAAAGGGGCATCATGAACTCACCTGAAATCAATCGAACACCTGCAACGAGCTAGGAAATCCTTAAGTGCACAATCACAAGCAAGGACCTGTAAAATTATACACAACACGTTACTAAGCTAGACCGAAAGAACACTCTTGCCTAATGGGCCGCCCAAGCCCAACACTTTGGCCCAAGGCCCAACACGTTGGCCCAAGGCCCAACATTTGGCCGAAGGCCCAACACTTGGTCCAAGGCCCAACAACTTGGCCCAAGGCCCAATCCAACCCCAATTACTCTACCTCAGCCCCTAAACCTTTCAACTAACCAAATCCACCTTACGAATATGGCCGGGGTTAACCATGATGCACAACTCACCCGCCGGTAACCAAATTGAGTCGAATACGCGCGTAATAAATCTTAAAACCAATTGTCAAATGAATCAGACCCAAATGGACTAAATTCCCATCTTAACCTTTTCTACATCATAATTATGTCACCCGAGTTGATAGGGTTGACGGTTCCTTTTTACAACTTTCAATTTAACATTTGAACGAAAATTTGCGCACCGCCGACTCGATTGACCAATCACCAATCAAACAGCCCCAAGTATCAAAAATATAATTTTCCCACAGCCCTTAAATCCCCCCTAGGGCTGTACAAACTGATTCGGTCAGTCATCCGATCGTTTAACGCATCAAGCTCAACAATTGCCAATCCTACACCCGATAAACCCTAGTTTTCGAACTAAAATCGATTGACCGACCTAAACACCTCCATTGACCATGAAATTTTAGTATGTTGTAAGTGACATACCTAAGAAGATGACGGAGTACTAACTTCAATTATAACAGCCCCGAAAGATGCGAGAAAGGGCAGCCACCGGTTAAGCCTAAAACGAACTTATCGATCAATAACGAATATAACATGCAGATTTTAGCATGAAAAGATGTATTTTATTACATAGGAAAAACATGGAATTAGATTATCAAATATTTACCATTGTTGCATAAATATCTTAAGTTTATAAAAATATTTTTATTATATTTTTCTAGTGGACACAAAAATCATAAAAATTCTACCAACATAGAAAGGTATGTGCAGCTATTTCAGCGCGCAACAAAATGGTTTTATTTTTATAAAATTCATTACTGAACCAAATTAAACAATTCCAATTGGGTTTGGTTCCTAACTCAAAATACTAACTTCCAGAAGTGGAACCAACCAATTTGGACCTGTCTAAAAAAGGTTATGATGTTGGGAAGACAGACCAGAATCCGACATCCCGCATCAGCTTTGACACTCGATTTTATAAAATCATAAAAACCATTCAAATCTCGTCCAAAAATTACGTATTATACGCTTCTGGAAACTAGACTCAAAGTAGAATATCATGGAATCAAGAATAGATGAAAAATAGTGGATTAACATCGCGTTACAGACCCTACAATAAACGTATACGAATCTGTCAGCAAGCTGTTATCATCAAAACTCAATCTTAACGACCAATAAAAACGTTAATATGATCAATTAAGGTATAAAAGATTTGTAGACACTTAATAACGACCTTGAATTAGACTCGGGAGGGCTGGAAATCGGCTGGAGCTGCACGGAAAACGAGGTGGGAGGGCCGTAGCTGCTGCGATCGGCTGCTAGTAGGAGTTAGGGCTAGGGTTTGTTTTGTTTTATGATATAAAAACAAAAGTTGCATCCAAGTCCCTCCAAATTGAAGTGTAAGGAAAAATGGAAGGAAAGTTAATTGGTTTAACGTACCGAGATGACGCAAAGGCTTCCGAGAAATGTCGGATAAATCCCGAGAATTATACATACTCTACAAGCTTTAATTCTTGAAACCGGAATTAACGGGCGTTACAATGCAAGATATAAAAAAGGAGTGAATGCTATCTTTTTTGTCATTTTTATTTCGACCCGAACTCATTCCGATCATAACGACTGTTTCGACCCGAATGCTTGTTTACTCAGAAAACCCATTGGCAATAACTGGATTTGAACTATATATGAGCCTGAATTTATGGTGGGGAATTGTTTTGTAACATCCTCGTTTGAGATTAATTAAATAATACGAGTTTATTTAAATCTTGTGTCGTGTGACGTTATTTAATTTAATTAAATAATAAGAGTAAAGAATAAGATTAGGGTGGTTGTTGGACTTGAAAATAATTATGGGCCTAAAATCATTTGGGTTTGCCATATTTAAACCGCTAAAACCGTAATCCCCATCCATATCCTCATCATTCCATCATCATTTCCAATCATCATACACACACATGCTCCCCTAAAACCCCCCTGTACCCAAACATTCCTCTCTTCCATTTTCGTCAATTCAAGATATTCAAGATCTAAAACCAACCTTATAAGGTATGTAACACGTTAAAGATTTAATCTTTAATTTTCCATCTTCACCTTAATCTTATTTATTTGTCAATGTTTAATAACAAAATGAATGAATGGATTCTTGAAAGCTAAACACAAAATGGACCGGACCAAATCAACCTAAAAGAACCTTAATCAAACTGGACATGGGAACTGGATTTGGTTTTCATAAGTTGAGATGTATGTGTATATATTATGATTCGGCTCAAGCAAGGTTATGAGACCCGACCCAAGTCGGGTCAAATAAGAATCAAGATGGTTAACTTGGATTCGGTTTGAGTACAAATAGGTAAACCCAGCCCTCATCAAGCTAAGTATACAGGGAGACGCAGACCCAAACTTTTGGGTTCAAATCTCAAATAAGCAAAAGGGTTCGAGCCTCTGATCTATAACGACTCGAATGACCTTGAATCGCACAAAGTTAAGTGACTAAAGTTAGAACCCGGTATGAGACTCGTTCAAAACATGTATACGATTCGTTAAAACCTCGGTATGCAAGTCGTTCAAAAACCTGTATGCGATTCGTTTAATAACCCTGTATGCGATTCGTTTAGAACATGTATGCAATTCGTTTAAGAACATGTATGCAATTCGTTTAAGAACATGTATGCGATTCGTTTTGAAACCCGTTTGTGATTCATTTGAAACCCATATGCGACTCGATCGAAAACCGTTCGCACGACTGGATTGCATGCGATTCAGTTGGGTTCCTGTGTGACTCGATTATGTGCGATTGGATTTGGTGCGAATCGATGGAATCCCCTATGCGACTTGAACGAACCTCCCCATGTGACTTGATTCTCGCTCACCGTCGCCATGAATCGCCGGAGAAGGAGCAGGGGGGACAGCGGGGAATAAGGACAGGGAAGGTGGGGGTGGATGTCGTTATAACTAGTTAAGGTAAATGACAAATTGGTAAATTGACAATTATGCTTTAATAACTAAACTATAAGTAATAATTATAATAAATAAGTAATAATAATAATAATAATAATAATAATAATAACAAATAAGTAATGTTAATAATAATAACAATACAGTAAACAATAACAATAAAAGAGTAAGATAAAAATAAACGAGACTCGAACTTGAGACCTGACTCGTTTAATAACCCGTAACCTGCCTCAGATAGAAGAGTGTGATTAGAAGGTAAACCGAGCAACCAACGCGTTAAGAAAGGAGTTTATTAACGAGTGATAACTTATAAAAATATATATAATAATAATAATAACAAATATGAATACGAGAACTTAAAATAAAGAATGTAAACTAATAATAATATAATAAATATATATGATGATAATAAATATTGTTAAGAATGTAAACTAATGAAGTCGATTCATTAATAAAATAAAGTTAAGTACATTAAATTAATACAATCGGTTTAAGGAGGTTATACGTTCGGTTCGGTTAACTTGAAAGTTAACTCCGTTAACTTAAAGGAAAACTCCGCTAGTATAATAAATAAACTTAAAAATAGAGAATTAATACGTGTACGTTATTAACGGTTAGTCGGGCTCAGTTGAAGAAAGGCATTACTATTAACTCAAAAAGGAATCGTCTACAGGTGAGTTCTAGCCCCTTATCTGCGTTACGTTATTTAGGGCTGTGTGCATACTACAACGTGTTAGATTAATACACTTACCTTAAATGGTAAGTGCATATTAGATATATGTTTGTGTATGAATGTGAATGATATAGAATAATTAATTAGTATGCACGTAGTTTGATATATTAGCCATAATTGATGGAATGTGTAAGACCCCGAATCCCGGGAATCCTACAGTTGATCATCATACCCAAAATTCTCAAAAATTTAAAACCGAAACAAGTTCATTTTATTAAAACTAGTTTAGAGTAATAAGCAGCAGAAACAATAAGTATCAAAATCCCTAAAACCGGGAAAATGTCCCCAAAGTAAACAATGAAAATAAGTTCATTATATTAAAAGTCCTCGACTAGAAATCCTTCAACCGTCCGAGTAGTTTCCAGCACGTCCAAGCGATAATCTCCAATCCTTAACCTTAAAGTCAAACTAACATACACACAAAGTCAGCTTGAGTTGAGTAAGTTCACGTTTTAGTAAATAACATTCATAATTTATTTCAAAAGTTACAGATATAAAAACAGTAGAGGGAATATGTGACATTTGAGCCAAAACAAGGTATACCTCAGTACGTATTTATGGATTAAGCAAATAAACGCGTAAAATGTAACGATTTAACGATTAACCGAACGGGTCTGGTTATGACCCAGATATCCCGGGGGACCATCTATAAGCGATATACGTTTAATATAAGCTAATATATTAGTAATATGGCCTTAGTTCGATAGCAAACAAGTTAAACGAAAACATGCTCGTTTAACTACCCACTATAGATTTAATCGTGAAAGATAGTTACAAACCAAGTATTGTATCATCCGTTAAGCCGAAAAAGACTTACCAAACACTTATTTAAAATATTTTAAGTGATCCATGAAAATATTTTCAATTTTTACAAACGTATAGTATGTTTTTATAAATTCACATAAAACTAGCCGAAAAACACTCGTTTTCGCACTGTGTAACGCACCTGATATGTTTTTCGGGTCAAAAACCGACCCCGAAATAAATTTGGAACTGGGCTTTCGTATTTGGGCTTGAAAAATCAGAAACTTGGGCCAAAATGGGCCCATAAGCAATCCCGATCGCTAGCCATACCCCACCCCCATTTTTTTATATAACTTAATCTTTAAGCATGTTTATTCATTCCGTTTAACAAAAAGTTCAAGTCCAAGCGGCTGAAACCTAATTTTCCAGAAACTCTTCAAACCCTAAGGTAAACAACTTAAATAAGCAACTTTTACACTTGTTTAACCTTGATTAATACCATATAAACAGAGTTTGATTGCTAAAACTCATTCCTAACCATGTAAAAAATCCTAAAAAAGGTTCATAAACATGTTTTAATTATACACGTGATAAGGAACCTGGTTTGATAGTTTTTTTGGCCATAAACACGGATTAGAGGTTTGAAACGGTATTTTTACGGTTCAAAAGTTTATTTTTGTGCACTAGTCGAAACCCTAAGTCAAGGGCTGTTACGTTGATGAAAAATTGCTTGGTTTGTGATATAGGACTTGTATCTAGCCTACATAGAAGCACAAGAGCTTGAAACCTTGAATAGAAAGGCGGAAACGAACCAAAACCGCTAAGGTTGTGATGTGCATATTTTTAGGTCTTGAAATTTTACGGGGACATCAGGGACCATTTCATCGAGTCCCTGTTCAAATTTGGTAATTTTTCAACCGTCCGAGAATATTTGGTGAATTTATTACCGAAATTGGGACGTTTATTTGGGAAAAATAGTTAATATGCTTGAAAAATTATGAAATTTTGTGGTGAACTCAAATTTGGTATATTTTTATCACATATGAAATTTGGGGGCATTTGGAAAGGTCTATGTGTGTTTTGTACAAATGCGTTCGTATGAATTTTTATAGCCAAATTTGGCCCGAAAAGAATATTGATCAAGGTTGTTACATTCTTGAATTGATACAGATTGTTTTGGGATATAATTTGAGTATTCAAAAATTTTGGTGGAATTTTTGAAAATCATTCGGGATAAACAGATGATTTTCAAGCTAAATATAGTAGAAAAAATGAATTTTTATAAATTAATAAACTAGTAAATAATTCCAAAAATATTTTTATAAAAATATACATATTTTATTTGATAAGTGACTAAAATTTCATAATTTAATGATAAACGGTTAATTAATTATGTTAATTTGAAGATTAAACAAATTCAATTTTTAATAAAAACCGGCAAGATCGCAGTTAACGAACCTACAGGAATATTAAAACACCGATAGTGATCAAAAATCATATTTTTGGATTAATTAAGTAAAAACAAACCTTATTACGAGAAACCTAGACAATCTTAATAGATTGTGTGCGTTTCTCCTCAAATCAAACTGAATAAACAGAAATGAGCCCTGTAGCGAATTCAGAACCCCAATGTGTGATCTTTCTTTATAACTTAATCATTTTATTGACCAACACATTTACCCAAGCTTATTTCCCCATAACTGTTTTCTGAACGTGTAAACAAATAACTTGGCCAGCTGGGAAAACGGGGAAACTGAGCCAAGTTCAGTTTTAAGTATTAGACATTGAACAACATCACAACCTAAGCCTATTGCCACTTTCTGGGCGTTCCAGCTATACCCAGATTAGTTATACATCCCAGTTTAGTATTGAGATTATAATAATATTAAAATATTAATATTTATTGTAGGAACTGGTGATAGCAAATCAGGCAAACCACGAGTTGACACGGTGCTGATTACCTACTAAATAGTGAGTTTCATGACCCCACTCTTTAAACAGTTTTACGAACTTTTGGAGTGAAAAGCATGTTTGATTATGTATACATATCTGAAACTTGTAATGATGTGAATGATCTAAGTGCTAACACACAAAAGTCCCCACGATCACAATGATTAACTTTGAGCCGGTGGCTTGTGAATAGTACTATTGGTTTGACAAACCCAAACGGAATCGGCCTGGTTGCCGTGTCGCATAGCGCCGTTTGCACATGACCATACTTATATATACAGGCTATGTAGTTTTAGACATAGCTACCGGGGCATGTTGAGGGCGAAAGGGAAGCCACAATGGTTGATTGAGCGTGGGAAATGGATGCACGCAGCACATACAGTCAAAGTTTCACTATAGCTTAGCATAATTACATCATTTACATACATACATACTTATATCATAATTACAAGTGTTAACTTGTGAATATTCATAACTGTTTTTTTGAAACTCGTGAAACTCACCAACTCCAGTAGTTGACCCGTTATAATCTATATATATGTAACACGTAAACGTGCTAATCTGGAACAAGGTGTATGAATATGTGTACGTATGATACTCTCGATAACGATAAACCTTATTATGAATATTATATTCATTTGTATTTAATATTAATTCTTGTTATAATCAAAATTAAATTTTTATAAAACTAACATTATATTTTAATATAATTAATATTAACTTAGGTTTAATTAATTAACCTTCCCTACAATAGTTTACCCTAGTAATAAATATTATTCTTATAACTAACCTTTGTGTAGAGATATGGCAAGGAATAACGATTACGTACCGGAAGAAGAATCGGTAATCTCTTTTGAGGAGGAGGATCCAGAAGATGAACCAGAGGAGGAAGACCTAGAAGAGGAACCGGAGGAGGATGAGGAAGAGGTGGTAGAAGTAATTTGTAGAGAGCTACCCAGTAATGTGCCTGACCTGTCCGACTACAGATGCGATAGTTACCCACCCAGGTCACCACACAGAGGTCAAAATGATGTCAATAGTCAGTATCGTTCACTTGCTAGAGTAGCCAGATCACCTACTCCACCTATTCACCTATCCCCGACGACTTTAGCTACTGCACGAGTCAGACAGACTGCTCGTATTCGGGTAACCCCGATTGACCCTACCTTAATTCCATTCAGATCTACCCACTATCGGGGAGGACCTTCACGTCCTAGGATAGATACTTCATCTTCCCATTCGTTGAGTATACCTACCTCTCGCCCTGACCTTCCAAACGTAGGAATCAACTCTTGGATGGCTGTCCTGACCGACCGTGTGATAGATCATTCGATAGCCATAGCTAACATTAACCAGGGAAGGAGAGACGTGACCCAGTGCTTATTGACATTGCAGCAGATAGTACTGAACTTGCAGCAGTCAGATGCCTACCACCGTTGGTGTTTGGATAGGGTGACAGTCCGACTGTGGAGCTGTTACTGGGTGATCACGGTGTTGTTGTTTTTATGTTTATGGTTAATCCATCGTTTGTATGGATAGACGTAGGACGTTATGGACCAGTATATGTGATCTTTTGACACTCCATGTATGTATATAGTAGTATGTTATGATGACATGGAGTATGATTTTATGTATTATTACAAGCACTGACCCTTACAGGGTTAAGTCTAGCAGTCACTTAGTGACAAATTTTGATATATACAAGCAAGCACTGGCCTTTATCAGGCTAAGTCTATGTACCTTTTTTATCAATGTACAGAACAGTTGTGAAATATCAGTATGTTATTTGATTTACCTGTACAAATTTTATGGTGATTATTGTTACAATGTGCCATGTATTGAAATTAGTATTAATTGGCTTATATTTGATTATTATTATAGAATGGCCCCAAAGAAAGCAATCCCTATGACTGAAGAAGAAATAGCCGAGATGATTGCTCAGCAAATGCAGGCAGCAATTCCACTTATTGTAGCACAAGTAACTGCCGGTGTAAATGCTAATATACAAACAAACCAGCAACCAATCAATAATGCTCCCCCAACCAACACTGAAACTATCACAAATAATAATCCCCTGCCTAATACAAACGCCCCTCCCAGTGCAAATAATCCCTTACCTGATGCAAATAATGTCAACAACAATAATCCTCCACTGAACCCAAACAATAACAATAACAACCCTAATCCCCCTCGGAGAGAATATTCAATTACGAACTTCATGGCCTGTAAACCGATTGACTTCAAAGGTACCGAAGGGCCAAACGGGTTGATTAAATGGATCGAGAAGACTGAATCTGTTCTCAATATTAGCAATTGTCCGGCCGAGAGTATTGTAAAGTATGTTGCCTCTACTTTCATGGATCACACTTTGATGTGGTGGAACACCACAGTTCAGATAAAAGGTCAAGATGCAATTAATCGCATGACATGGGCTAAACTCAAAACATTAATGCTAGAACATTTTTGCCCAAATAATGAAATAAAAAGGTTGGAACATGAGCTCTGGAGTTTAGAGATGAAAGGAGCGGATCACTTGGGATACACGATCCGCTTCAATGAATTGGCACGCTTAGTACCTTGGTTAGTAACTCCTAAAGACAAACGAGTTGAACGTTATATTTGGGGTTTAGCCCCAGAAGTGAGGAGTTTGGTGAACTCCGTGGCTCACACATGTTTGAAAATGCAATGACTCAGGTTGGCATTGTGACTTCGATTTAATAAAAGTGGTCTACTAAGAAAGGTTGGAGAATCAGTTGGTATGAAACGAACCGACTACGGGACGAGATCACAAGGAGGACAATCAAGCAAACGTGCACGTCCAACAATAAGAAATTATGCTATAACTGGTTCAGATACGAAACAAGACAGATATAAGGGACCCTGGCCAAAGTTCAATAAATGTAATTACCATCATGTGGGAGAATGCAGACTACCAGTATGTTAGAAATGTGGTAGAACTGGACATTATGCCCATAATTGCAGAGCAGGTGTAGAAATTGTGAACCGACCAACCCAAGCAATTCAAGTCCACAACTACCTAGACCTCAACCACGCCGCCAACAACCTATCCAGCAAACTGCAGCAGCAACCACCTACTGTGCCTGCTATGATGTGGCAGTGCAGAACATATTAGAAGAAACTTCCCCAAGTTGAATCCAAGAGCAATTACTAGACCGAACCAATCATCGACTTCAACTACGCCTAGAGGACGCGCTTTGTAATTGGGTCAGGAGAAGCACGACAAGACCCGAATGTGGTGACAGGTACATTTATAGTCTTTGATCAATATGCTTCTGTATTATTTGACACAGGTGCCGATAGAAGCTTTGTTTCCACTAGCTTTGTATCCTTGGGAAATATGCCAGTTAGTGAACTAACAAATTCATATACTATAGAACTTGCTAACGGTAACTCTATAATTGTCAACCAAATAGTCCAAAACTGTTCCATTATCCTAAATGACCACCCATTCCTTATTGACCTACTCCCGGTAGAGTTAGGAAGTTTTGATGTTATTGTCGGCACAGACTGGTTAACCACGTATAAGGCAGAGATTGTGTGTAACGACAAGACGGTTAAAATTCCCCTTTCGGAAGGTGAAATGATTGTGGTACAGGGAGAGAAGTCCAGTTCGATATTACCTCTCGTGTCTCATCTCAAAGTGTTAAAATGTTTACGCCAAGGTTGTATGGCATTTTTGGCAAACGTGACCATAAAAAACCCTGATGAGAAACATATAGAAGATATCCCCATTGTACGTGAATACCCCGATGTCTTTCTCGATGATTTACCTGGATTACCACCGAATCGATATATTGACTTTCGTATTGATCTAATCCCAGGATCAGCCCCTATTGCTAAGGCACCTTATCGATTGGCACCCTCTGAAATGCAAGAATTATCCAACCAGTTACAGGAGTTGTTAGATAAGGGTTTTATACGTCCCAGTTATTCTCCTTGGGGAGCACTGGTATTGTTCGTAAAGAAGAAAGATGGAAGTTTTAGAATGTGCATTGACTACCGGGAATTACACAAAGTAACCATCAAAAACCGTTACCCTGTCCCCCGAATAGACGACTTATTTGATCAACTTCAAGGGGCAAACTATTTCTCAAAAATCGACCTCCGATCCTGTTACCATCAAGTTAAAATCCAGGAGGAAGATGTGTCTAAAACAACGTTTCGAACTTGTTATGGTCATTATGAATTTTTAGTTATGCCTTTTGGGCTGAATAATACACCCTCAATTTTCATGGACCTTATGAACAGAGTTTGTAAGCCGTACCTCGACAAATTCGTTATCGTGTTCATTGATGACATTTTGATATATTCGAAAACCAAGGAAGATCACGAGCAGCATTTGCGAACTATCTTGGAGGTGTTGAGGCAGGAAAATTTGTATGCCAAGTTGTCAAAATGTGAATTCTGGCTACAAGAGGTACAATTTTTAGGGCACGTTGTTAATCGGCACGGAATCCATGTAGACCCGAGCAAAATTGAAGCCATCAAAAATTGGCAAGCCCCGAAGTCACCAAAAGAGATTCGCCAATTTTTGGGATTAGCTGGGTATTACCGGCGCTTTATCGCAAAATTTTCTAGCGTAGCCCAACCTTTAACCCTTTTGACTCAAAAAGATCGTGCTTATGTTTGGGGAGAAGATCAAGAAGCAGCCTTTTAATTGCTGAAACAGAAACTATATCAAGCCTCGATACTGAGTCTTCCAGAGGGAACTGATAATCTGGTAGTTTATTGTGACACTTCCCGAAAAGGTTTAGGATGCGTACTCATGCAAGGAAACAAGGTCATAGCATACGCTTCTCGACAGTTAAAGGTACATGAGAAGAATTACACCACCCATGACTTGGAACTGGGCGCGGTTATCTTTGCACTTATGATCTGGAGGCACTACTTGTATGGCACCAAATGTACAGTATACACCGGCCACAAAAGCCTACAGCACATTTTCGACCATAAAGAACTGAACATGAGACAGAGGAGATGGGTAGAATTGTTAAACGATTATGACTGTGAGATTGGATAACATCCGGGCAAGGCTAATATAGTAGCAGATGCCATATAAACATAGTTTGATTGCCAAAAATCATTCCTAACCATGTAAAAATCCTAAAAATGGTTCATAAACATGTTTTGATCATAAACATGGTAAGGAACCAGGTTTGATAGTTTTTTTGGCCATAAAACGGATTAGAGGGTTGAAACGACATTTTTACGGTTCAAAAGTTTGTTTTTGTGCACTAGTCGAAACCCTAAGTCAAGGGCTGTTATGTTGATGAACAATTTCTTAGTTTGTGATATAGGACTTTTATCTAGCCTACATAGAAGCACAAGAGCTTGAAATCTTGATTAGAAAGGCGGAAACGAACGAAAACCGCTAAGGTAATGCCGAAACACTCGTGTACGGGCTGTTTAGGTTAAGGTTGTGATGTGTATATTGTTAGGTCTTGAAATTTTTCAGGGACATCAGGGACCATGTAATTGAGTCCCTTTTCAAATTCGGTAACTTTTCGACCATCCGAGAATATTTGGCCAATTTCTTACCGAAATTGGGACACTTATTTAGGAAAAATAGTTAAAGTGCTTGAAAATTTATTAAATTTATGGGGAACTCAGATTTGGTATATTTTCATCACATATTAAATTTGGCGGCATTTGGAAAGGTCTAAGTGTGTTTTGTGCAAATGCGTTCGTATGAATTTTTATAGCCAAATTTGGTCCGAAAAGAATATTGATCAAGGTTGTTACATTCTGGAATTGATACAGATTGTTTTAGTACTTAATTTGAGTATTCAAGAATTCTTCTGGAATTTTTGGAAATCGTTTGGGATAAACGGACGATTTTCAGGCTAAATATGACAGAAAAAATGAATTTTTATAAATTAATAAACCAGTAAATAATTCCAGAAATATTTTTATAAAAATCTACATATTTTATTTGATAAGTGACTAAATTTTAATAATTTAATAATTAAAGGTTAATTAATTATGTTAATTTGAAGATTAAACAAATTCAATTTTTAATAAAACCAGCAAGTTCGCAATTAACAAACCTGCGGGAATATTAAAACACCAATAGTGATCAAAAATCATATTTTTGGATTAATTAAGTAAAAATGAACCTTATTACGAGAAACCTGGACAATCTGAATAGATTGTGTGCGTTTCTCCTCAAACCAAACTGAATAAAGGGAAACGGGCCCTGTAGTGAATTCAGAACCCTAATGTGTGATCTTTCTTTCTAACTTAGTCATTTTATTGACCAACACATTTACCCAAGCTTATTTCCACATAACTGTTTTCTGAACGTGTAAACGAACAACTTGGCCAGCTGGGAAAACAGGGAAACTGAGCCTATTGCCACTTTCTGGGCGTTCCAGCTATACCCAGATTAGTTATACAGCCCAGTTTAGTATTGAGATTATAATAATATTAAAATATTAATATTATTATAATATTTATTGTAGGAACTGGTGATAGCAAATCAGGCAAACCACGAGCTGACACAGTGCTGATTACCTACTAAACAGTGAGTTTCATGACCCCACTCTTTAAACAGTTTTACGAACTTTTGGAGTGAAAAGCATGTTTGATTATGTATACATATCTGAAACTTGTAATGATGTGAATTATCTAAGTGCTAACACACAAAAGTCCCCACGATCACAGTGATTAACTTCGAGCCGGTGGCTTGTGAATAGTACTATTGGTTTGACAAACCCAAACGGAATCGGCCTGGTTGCCGTGTCGCATAGCGCCGTTTGCGCATGACCATATTTATATATACAGGCTATGTAGTTTTAGACATAGCTACCGGGGCATGTTGTGGGCGAAATGGAAGCCACAATGGTTGATTGAGCGTGGGAAATGGATGCACGCAGCACATACGGTCAAGGCTTCATTATAGCTTAGCATAATTACATCATTTACATACATACATACTTATATCATAATTACAAGTGTTAACTTGTGAATATTCATAACTGTTTTTTTGAAACTCGTGAAACTCACCAACTCCAGTAGTTGACCCGTTTTAAACTGCTTTTGAGTACGAATAGAATAGTTTAACGAACGTATTTTGTTGTAACACATAGTTTGAACACAGAGATTAATCAATGTAATATAATGTAAATTAGTTTGTTATGTTTCTTTATAAACAATGTTGTTGATACCAGAGGTGTTTGTTACTTTACCGTTTTATGCTTCCGCATTGTGCTAGTCGGGGTGTGACCGAATAACAAGCAATTAAATAAATAATCACCCAATAATTTATCCACGGTCTAACACGCGTACACTGGCCTCCCCATCATGAGCCAAGACTCGAGTAATATATGAAAGGAGGCTCGGATAGTGTTGCACACACTGATAGGATCTATAGATGTTACAACTTGTATCTCAAAGTGCGGAATCCAATGACAGTTAACACCGCAAGTAAACATTAAGCATATGCTTCATTGATAACTTCAAAGGTTTACAAGATATAACACTTCAGTAACTTTCTCTTTTAGCCTCTCACTATAACAATGACAAAAAGTCCCCTGATTAACGCATAAGTCTCCTATTTATAGGAAACATATGAAAGCTCTCAAAGACAGATATGATATACGGCGCATATGTTATGCGCCGTATAACATATGCGGCCCTTTGAGACTTATGCGTAACCTAACAAACACAAAACATATATTTGACATTTAAAGCCCTATACAATCATATCTAAGACCCATGGTCATAGCTATAAACGTATACGATCTAACAGACTCCCCCTCGGATATAGATAGATCTGTCTTTGAACTTATACATCAAACAAATTTCTTAGAAACTATAACTTTCTTGTGAACTGGCGTAGTCTTGACAGCACCCCAGCCACCTGAAGCTTTAGTAAAGATGTGATCAGATTATTATACATATCTGATCCGTGATGGTTTTCTTCATTATATACTTTCAAAGAACATGATATTTGAAAGTAATGGCTTATGATAACTTGATATATGAAAGTAACGACTTTGAATTCTCATCTTTTTAAACAAATTCCCATCTTCTTCAATCTCATCTTCTTCATCTGTCATCATGTTTTAAGCTGCAAAAATCAAAACAAACAGTTCCGTGTAAGCAAAAATTTAGAAATCGAATATGATAGATCTTATGGATAAGTTGAACCAATCTCAAATAAGACTCTACTATACACTCAATTATACTTCAAGTACCTTTACCTGATGTAGTAACTCAGATCAACAAGTATGTATGAGATAGATTTGAAGTTAAAGCAATGGTATTGTCGGTATACTTTTGATTACCATATGCGGGTATATATCAAGAAATAGCAATAATTCCTCTCAAAGTAAAAGACTATTTCACCTGTGACCATACCAGTCTGCTACTGTCATACTATTTATGACACATTTGTCCTTATGTATGATGGATAGGTTCCTGTTCAGACCCACATATACGACGTATATGAATTCAACAAGCCTGACGCATAGGTATAGACTTATGCGCCGTATATCATTCTATATATACCCTTACTTATGCGGCAAATAAGTTAAAAAACTTATGCGGCGCATAACTTATGCGCGGCATAAGTTCCAAAACTTATACTTGCATAAGTCTGTCCTGATTAATCTGACAATTTGTCAATTCACACCAGTGTAATGTCTCAAGTACAACTTAATGTCCTCGGACATTAGAAGAATAACTTAATTAAGCTCATTTTGAAAATATACTGCATACCAAGTTCAAATTAATGACCTTGAATAAAACAGATCAAGGTTTTAATTTCTTGTTCAATTTTGTCATTTTAGTAACAACCAAGTCTCATTGTTTTTAGACAAACCCCAGAGAGATAGTTCACCCGCACATCAAGAGTCGAAAACTAAATCAGAAATAAAATTTTTTGAGTTTTCAGTTAGAAACAAATATTAGTATGAAACTAACAATTGTAACTAGAAATCAATACAAAAATATCATATTTTTGTGAGTTTGAGCAGGGAATCATATTGAGCAAATTACTCTTACATCACAGTTTTATTTTCAGCGTTTATTCTGACTGGTTTTAAGTTAGTCATTGGTATTGTTGTCCACCTAAATCTTCCAAACAAATGATTCAGGATATTTTGTGATACTATTAATTTGGTTCAATTAAGCACGAATCTTATGTGGACCCCACCTATCAGACATAATTTGTATATCTTTATACAGTGAGTTTTTCACATGTATACTTTTTCACTACTTGCTTAAAATCGATTAGATGTGACTCATGCAAATATAATAAAACAAAACAACTCAAAACGTTTAAATTTTCCTTTAAGATCGGTATTACTACACGCAGATAAGGTTCCATTTTAACAAAAATAAAAAGATAAAATTAGTTGAAGTTGTATAAGGCTTTAACAATCAGGTCGGATAATACCATATTATCGCGCGGAGAAAGACCAAAGCTTTATATGAAACACCAAGAAATAAAGCAGAATACCCAAATCTTAACCCTGAGGTCGGATAATCTTATCGCACATGAGAGGATCCAAGATTTGAATAAAAATAAGGAAAAAATCAAATTGAATTTCTTTACAAAATAAAAAGAAAAATAAGCTGAATTTCTTTGCAAAAATGAACACATGCACACACAGTAATCTTTAACTTTTCATTTTCTTTAAAATAGATATTAACTAAGCTTCAAGATGTTAATGCACTAGATTCGGCTATATTTAGGTTTATATCACTTACTTTTTCTAACTTGTTTGTTTTAAAGGCCTACCAATGCACTAATACAGTTAAGCACACAACCTTTTATGCCTACTTTTTACTCGGTTTGGGACCAGATGATCAATATACTATCATCTTCCCTTTTTGATTCAAAAACTAATTTTTTGAGGAGCAACATTTTTTTAATGTTTTTGAACATTTTTAAATTTTATACTGATTTTGGCTTTTTCACATTTTTCAATGTTTTTGATTTTTCTGAAATTATCTCTCCCTAAAATTAAAAACCGTAAGAAAAAAAAAATATTTACAGAAAAATAAAGTGACACTTATGTTTAGGATCGCAAGGTCTCAGACCCATCCATTATCTCGGTAAACCTCTTATTAAAAGCTTTGGTGAAAAGATATGCTTTGTATTCATCAGTGTGAATTTTGTCTATGGTGATTAACTTCTTTTTGTAGCAATCACGGATTAAGTGATATCGTATCTCAATGTGCTTAGTTTTAAAGTGGTTTACTGGATTTTAGTAATGGAAATAGCTGCAGTATTGTCTACGAAGATAGGGGTAGTAAGAAAATTCGAACCGTAGTCCCGCATCTGCTGTTGTATCCAAAGAACCTAAGAACATCAACTGGAAACAGCTACATACTCAGCTTCACAGGTAGATAGCGAAAACGTGTTTTGTTTCTTGCATTGCCATGTGACAAGACGCTTGCCGAAGAACCGACACCCTGCCGCTGTAGATTTGGCATTCAGCTTGCAGCTTCCATAGTCCGAATCTGAGTATGCCCTCAGCACAAACTCATCGTCTTTCGGATACCAGAGACCGACCCCCGGATATCCCTTGAGATAAAGTAGAATTCTTTTGACGATCATGAGATGTGAAACCTTCGGATTCGATTGATATCGGGGGCACAAACATGTGGAATACATGATGTCTGGCCGAGAAGCAGTGAGGTACATCAATGAGCCTATCATGGATCGTTATAATGTTTGATCAACCTTCTCCCCGTTGGGATCAGTACCGATACAATGATTCAGTGGTATAGGAATACTGATTGCCGATGCATCAGTCATGTTGAACTTCGACAATACGTCCTTGACATACTTTGTATGGTGGATGAAGATACCGTCTGATAACTGTTCCACTTAAAGTCCAAGGAAAATTTTCATCTCCCCTGTTGCACTCATCTCAAACTTTTTCTTCATCACTTCCTCGAACTGCTTGCACTGAACATCATTTGTCGATCCAAATATGATATCATCGACATATATTTACACGATCAGTAGATGCCCGTCAACAAGTTTGGTGAAGAGTGTACAATCTACGGTTCCTCTGATAAACCCATTGTCCAGAAGATGTTGGGACAATGTCTCACACCAGGCTCTCGAGGCCTGATGAAGACCGTAAAGGGCTTTATCAAGGAGGTACACTTTGTTCTTCACTGATTTTTCCCATTGAGAAATGCAGACTTGACATCTAACTGAAAGACTTTGAACCCTTTCCAAGAAGCAAATGTCAGAAAGATCCGAATAGCTTCTAGCCTTGCAACTGGTGCATAAACCTTGTTGTAGTCAATACCCTCTGTTTGATTTAAACCTAAAACAACAAGTCTTGCTTTGTTTCTGACAATGATTCCATTCTCATCACGTTTACACTTAAACACCCATTTGGTGTTAATCTGCTTCTTATTCTCAGGTAAGTCAACCAATTTCCAGACCCCGAGCTTCTCAAATTGCAATAGTTCTTCTTGCATCGCATTGACCCAACTCTCTTCGGTTAGGGCTTCTTTAGGTTCCACCTTCGAAATAAAACACTTGAATAAGAATTTATTTTGTAAAGGAGATACACTTGAGTAACAATGGAGGTTTTGATCAATTTGACGTCTAGTTTGAACTCCAGTATTCAAATCTCTTATTATGTTATCCTAAGGATGGTAGGATAAAGTTCTTGGCACCACTTCTGTAGGTATTGACACTTCAGATTGGAGATTGTTTACATTCTCTTCAGTAGCAATAATGGATGGAGAGATAGCCACAATAATCTTCTCATCGTCATCAAACACAGGAGTAGTCTCTAACACATCAGGTTGAACATGATTTGGTACATCTTGAGGAACCGATGCAAGAACTTCAGGCGTTGTTACATGATCTTCTGATAAATGTTGTTGATATAACATTGTCAAAGACTCATCAGAAAGCACTTCCTCAGGGAGCATGAAACTCTCCCAAAGGCTTTTGTAAACAAATAGCCGAGAATCCCCTGGTCGTTGAACGGTAGGCGTATATCTTTGACAATCAACATTATAGGTCTGGACAATCTTGTGGAGGCAAGGAATATACACACGTCTTACTGGACTAGCATACCCTACGAAGAAACCTTCAATATATTTAGGACCAAATTTGCCACTCGGTTCAAGAACTGTGCATGTCGATCCAAATGGTACAAGCCATTTAAGATTAGGTTTTCTACGATTTAGTAGCTCCAAACACGTCTTGCCGAATTTCTTGATTGTAAATATCCGGTTGAGATGTAACAAGCTGCCGCTACTTCTTCCGACCAAAAATTCACAAGTAACTTTGATTCAGAGAGCATAGTTCGAGTTGCTTCAATCATGGTTGGATTCTTTCGTTCAGCGACCCCGTTCTGTTGTGGAGTACAGGTGCACTAAATTCATGGAGAATTCCCCGGTCATTACAGTACTCAAGCATTTTGTTGTTCTTAAACTCCATCCCATTGTCACTTTTTTTTCGACGAACCGGTAGATTTTACAAACTCTCCAGCTTCTTGAATAAGATCATTAGGGAATCATATGTCTCATCCTTTGATTCCAAAAACATTACCCACGAATCTCGAATAATCTTCTGTAACCACAAGACAATAGAGGTCTCTTGTGATACATTTGACATTCACCGGACCAAACAAGTCCATATGGAGACGTTCGAACGGTAAGTTGATGGTATTAACACTTTTCTTTGGATGTGATTTCTTTGTCTGTTTTCCCTTTTTTCAGTTCAAACACTCTTCATTTAACTGAAAATTTCTCAAATTGACTCCCTCTACCAAGTTCTTATGAACAAGATGATTCATCTTCCTGACACTAATATGTCCCATCCTTTGATGCCATAAAACCGACTCCCGTTCTAATGCCCTAGAGATGAAACATTGAGCAGACCCCGAAGATGTTGATGTTGTACTCATGTTCATGACATAAAGATCATTTCTCGAGGAGCACACATAAGAATCCATTCTTCAGAAAATTTTGAAACCCGGTTTCAAAATTAAACATTCTCTGTCAGTGAAATGTGTAGAGAAAGTTTTATCACAAATTGTGATATTCTTAGCAAATTGTTCTCCAGTTCTGAAATGTAGTTGACATTCTCAAACGTGACTTTCCCATTCGTCAACGTGCATTCCCCAACAATCTGACCTCCTTGGTTTCCCGCAAAACCGGCATATCCTCCATGAATAGATTTGACATCTTTGAGTAAGTGAAGAGTACCCGTAATGCGCCTAGAGGCTCCGCTATCCATTATCCAATGAGAATCATGAGATCTTGGAAGCCCCTGCATATACAGTAAACGGTTTTAATAAATCAAGGAAACCCAAGCCTCTTGAGTTGTTTGAAGTTCTTATACAACAACCTTACATCATCAATGTCTGAATCACAAGATAATAAATCCTCGCTGGTTACTTGTGTCTCAGATTCAATTTTTGTTTCCTCAACAACCTCTGGTGGTTTAGTAACAGTTTTAGCCACCCAATTTTGACCTACAGCTTGTTTCTTGCTGTAAAAAGAAGTTTGAGTTGTCTTTGAAACATTTGTTTTAACAACTTCACTTTTATCACGTTTCAGAATTTTCATACGTTTAGGAACACATACCAGTTTATTTCCATTCTCATAACCTAAACATGGTTTCTTGGTGACTGACTTTTGAGGAGGAGCATGATCATTCTTAAATCGATTGGGACATGCATAGAAAACATGCCCAATTTCATTACAATTAAAACAATGTCTCCAATCAATAAACTTGTTAACCTGAGATGTTATTTCAAGTTGTTCACACTCGGCCTTTTGTTGATAAAACTCTCGGTTTAATTGATTTCTAAAAATGGCTTCCTTTTCAGATTCTGAGGTCTTACCATGAACACAAAAAATCTTTTTAACATGAGTTGGTTTAACATGATGAGATTGCCTATAACAAAAACTTGTCTTAGCAAATCTCTTCGTGTCAACATGATTCTCTTTTTCTAATACGCAATTATTAACCTTTTCTTCAGTTAACACAGATTCTACTACTTTGATTCCAGTTGTCATGTCACAGCCAGAACTGTCATTATAAACTTTTTCAGATTCAACACAATCATCATCACCAGACTCGGTGATATCATGCAGTGGAGTGTCAACTTCCATATTTAGTACCTTTTTGAAACCCTTGGGTTTCATAGGAAGATAAGCATTCCACATAGGAGGAGGCACGACAAGATAATCCACACTTGATGCTATGTTCTCGTTCACATCATCCTTGGTTTTTGATGTGGTTCCAGGCATAATGTGACCAAGAACATAAGAAGAAGCAGCATAACTCACCAATTTTAAGTTTACTCTTTCTGTTTCAATCTTGAGTGTTTGTAACTTAAGTTTGAGAACTGCGTTCTCATCAATATGTCTGTTAATGGCAATTTTTTTATCCTCAACAGTATGTTTTAACATTGATATTGTCCTTTAATTCTGTTGGATATTTGCCCACAAATTCTTTTCACATTTTTGCAATTTCATATAAGCGTCATTAACCATTTTAAGATCTAATAAAGCTTGATCATAATGTTTTTTCAACTCTTTAATTTCAAGAGTTTTAAAATCACACTCATTACACGGCAACTCACACTTTTCACATATATTCCAGTTTAGAGTTACCTGATGTGCCATGAATGCCTGATCTGTTGGAGAGCATTCTTCATTTGAACTTTCAGAATCTCCATCGGTAATATCTTCAACTAATCCTTCAATGAGCTCTTCTTTAACCTCAACTGATTCCTCCTCATCACTTGAAATTTTGACCTCTGGAATTACCACATCTTCTTCTTCTTCTCTGATGTGCGTTAGATAACCCTCACAACTAAGCTTTAATATTAGAACAAAAATCCTAAAACCACACACAACCGGCAAGTATACCGATCGCAAGTAGTATAGACCTAGGAAGTCCGAGTATCGAACACGTTGACATGTAAGACCGCTAAAGATCACTAACCCTAGACAAGACCTACCTAAGAATAATATTTGTTTGATTTTTGATTTTTAATTACTTAACTGAACTAACTAGACTAACTGACAAAAGTTACCTAAAATAGAAAACTTAACGGGGAACTAACTGTGTTAACTTTGGATGGAGAAAAACGTCTACCTAGGTCTGAATCAAACTGTAGGCCTAACAAGCTAATGGATTGAATGACTTCAAGACACCGGTCCCTAAAGATGACACGAATAAGGATCGCTCAGGCTCACTGGATTACCTCTCGTCTCACTCAACAAGCCTAAACTACTCAAAATCGGCTAAAACGACCAAACCGGGAAACATTTGCTAACGTGTTCTAATGATGGATCACCTCTCGGTCTCACCAACACTCGACCCTAATGGCAATGAATACTACACAACCAAGGATAGAGGAACAATTCAACTTAAACCAAAATAGATCAACTAATCACTCAAAACACCTAAATCTGACAAGAAATGTTAGGCCCCGAACCCAGGGAACCCCACAGTTGGTAATCATTCAAAAAAATCGTAAAAATAATTAAACTTGAAAACAATTCTTTTCATTAAAATAAACATCACAGAGTATAATTCGGCGGAAAACGTAAATAAATGAATGAGTTCCCAAAACCCGGGAATTTTGCCCACAACCAACATAATTATCTTTAAATAAAAATTTTTAAAAATAAATGTTTAATAATAAAATCATCAATTCCCGTATGCCCTTCACCGTCCAAGTAGCTTCGTGCACGTCCAAGCGATAAGGCATCCTCTTCCTAACCTGAAACTCACACTAACATGCACACAAAGTCAGCTTAAGCTGAGTGAGTTCAAGTTTTAAATAAGTAACCAAAAGTCTTAATAATCATTCCAACGGTTTTAAAACTGTAAACGGAATTTCATCGGTTAGGTCATCACAATAAATAATCATCCTTACGTATGAACATCTCTATACGTGCATTCCTATATATATATAACATTCAATAATAACATTCAGGGTCGAGCAAACGTACAACCCAAACACGTAACATTCAGCGCATGCAAACACAAAGTAGGCATATGCAACAATCAGTAGTCGAGACGACTACAACATTTGCCAAATATTGGCCATTCTAAAATATATATATATATATATATATATATATACATACACACATTCTTTAACATTCCAAGGCCTATCAATACTAGCAAGCCTATGTAAAATCGTTTAAAACATTTCATCAAGTAAGAAAACACTTAGGTGTGCATGCTAGCCCAAAAGTAAAAAGAGTAAAAAGGGCATCATGAACTCACCTGAAATCAATCGAACACCTGCAACGAGCTAGGAAATCCCTAAGTGCAAAATCACAAGCAAGGGCCTGTAAATTATACACAACGCGTTACTAAACTAGACCGAAGAACACTCTTGCCTAATGGGCCGTTCAAGCCCAACACTTTGGCCTAAGGCCCAACAACTTGGCCCAAGGTCAAACAACTTGGCCCAATGCCCAACACTTGGCCCAAGGCCCAACAACTTGGCCCAAGGCCCAACAACTTTACCTCGGCCCCTAAGACCTTTCAATTAACCAAATCCACCCTACGATTAAAGTCGGGGCTAACCATGATGCACAACTCGCCCGTCGGTAATCAAATCGAGTCGAATACGCGTGTAATAAACCTTAAAACCAATTGTTAAACGAATCAGCCCCAAATGGACCAAATTCCCATTTTAATATTTTCATTCATTATAATTATGTCACCTGAGTTGATAGGGTTGACGGTTCCTTTTTACAACTCTCAATTTAACATTTAAACGAAAATTCGCGCACCGCCGACTCGATTGACCAAGCACCAACCAAAACAGCCCCGAGCATCAAAAAAATAATTTTCCCACAGCCCTTAGACTCCCCTAGGGCCATGCAAACTGATTCGGTTGGTCATCCAACCGATTAACGCATCAAACTCAACAATTTACAATTCTACACCGATAAAACCTAGTTTTCGAACTAAAATTGATTGACCGATCTAAATACCTCCAATGGCCACGAAATTTTAATATGATGTAAATGCCATACCTGAGTATCTTTCTACACCAGAAACTCTAATTTTTATCCACGGGAAGTGGGTCGATTACACCTTGGCCGAAAATCTGTCCAACGAAAAGTATCGGCAAAATTGAGCATCAAAACGATTAGGGGTGAACAAAAAGAGTGTTGGGGATTGTAGTACATACCTTGAACTACTTCTAGGAGCTTGGAATTGATCAAAAAGTCAAAGCAATGAAGGGGGGGGGAGGGCTGTTCTTGGCCGATGGCAGCTTCTAGGAGGGGAGGGGTTTAGGGTTTTGTTAATTGTTATAATATAAAGATTTTACATCCAGGCCCCTCCCAATTGAAGTGTAAGACAAAATGGAAGGAAAGTTAAGTTTCTTTAACGTACCGGGGTGACATAAAGGCTTCCGAGAAACGTCGGTTAAGTCCCGAGAGTTATACATACTTTACACGTGCTAAATCATTAAACTGGAAATTTGACGGGTGTTACAAGTCCACCCCCCTTACAAAGGGATTCGTCCCCGAATCCTGATGTGACAGGAACAACTGCGGGTAGAGTTTCATCATCTCGTCTTCGGACTCCCAAGTAGCCTCGGAACCCCTACGGTGCCTCCACTGCACCTTCACCTGCCTAACCACCTTGTTCCTTAAACGTTTTTCCTGACGGTCAAGAATAGCAATCGGTTGCTCAACGTAGTTTAGCTTACTATCGAGCTCAATATCATCAAGAGGCACATGAGCCTCTTCATCTACTAAGCATTTCCTCAGATGGGACACGTGAAAAGTTGGATGAATCCCCGCGAGCTCCTCGAACAATTCCAACCTATATGCTACCTCACCCACTCGGGCCAAAATATGGAACGGACCAATAAACCTTGGACTGAGTTTCCCCATCTTACAACGAATAATGCCCTTCCAAGGGGAAACTTTCAACATAACCCGATCTCCAGCCTCGAACACAATAGGTCTTTGCCTTTTATCCGTGTAAGACTTTTGTTGGTCCTGGGCGGCCTTCATAAACGCCTTAATTTTATCGAGCTTCTCAGTCGTAGCCTCAACTACCTCCAAACTACCCAACTGTTTCTGACCAATGGAACCCCAACAAACTGGAGTCCTGCACCTCCTACCATGCAACATCTCAAATGGTGGCATCTCAATCGTGGCATGATAATTATTATTATATGAGAACTCAACCAATGGTAAGTGACGATCCCAACTACCACCAAAATCGATTACACAGGCTCGCAACATATCCTCAAGAGTCTGAATGGTCCTCTCGGACTGACCATCCATCTGCGGGTGATAGGCAGTACTGATAAGATGCTCCCACATCCACTCAGGTATTTCTAAAGGTTGAAGCTTCCCGAACGGCTTTTGATGCTCTGCCTTAACTTGTAGACACGTCAAACACTTACTCACGTACTGAGCCACCTTAAATTTCATCGCAGGCCACCAATAATTTTTCTTCAAGTCTTGGTACATCTTGGTCGCGCCCGGGTGAATAGAATAGCGCGACTTGTGTGCCTCATCCAAAATTTTATTTCTGAATCCCCCATACTTCCGTACCCATAAACGATCATCCTTATACTTCACCCCGTCACCGACGTCTTCCAACAATTTCTCCTGACCCCAAACACGTTCTGACATAATCCATTCCACCTGCAAAGCCTCGTTTTGAACGCTGGCTATTTGCTTCAAAATATCGGGTTTAAGGATGAGCTGGTAAGATTTTACACGAATCGGCTTCAGTCTCTCCTTCCGGCTCAACGCATCAGCCACCACGTTAGCCTTACCTGGGTGGTACATAATCTCCAAATCATAATCCTTAATTAACTCCAACCATCGACGCTGGCGCATATTCAGTTCCTTTTGTTCAAAGAAACACTTTAAACTCTTATGATCGGTATAGATAAAGCAGGGAACAACGTACAAATAATGCCGCCATAACTTAAGCGCAAACACAACGGCCGCAAGCTCCAAATCGTGAGTAGGATAATTCACCTCGTGAGGCTTCAACTGCCGTGAGGTATAAGCGATGACTCGACCTCGCTGCATCAAAACACACCAAAGCCCCTGATAAGTGGCATCAGAATACACTACCAAATCATCGGTGCCATCATGTAAAGCTAAAATCGGTGCATGCGTCAACCTGTTATTCAGCTTGAGAAAAGCCTCCTCCTGCTCAGTACCCCAAACGAACTTAACACTCTTCTTATTCAACCTTGTCAGTAAAGAAGCAATTTTCAAAAAGTTGGGAATAAAGCAGCGGTAATACCCCGCCAAACCCAGAAAACTACGGATTTCAGATGGAGACTTAGGAGACTCCCATTCATTCACGGCTTCTACCTTTGCAGGGTCAACCAGAATACCACCTGGGTTAAAAACATGACCCAAGAATTGAACCTCACGCAACCAGAAGGAACACTTAGAAAATTTCGCATATAGTTTGTTCTTCCGCAAAGCCTCCAACACTTCCATGAGATGACCGGCGTGATTGGATTCACTTTTAGAGTACACCAGAATTTCGTCGATGAACACAATAACCGAACGATCGAGCATCGGTCTACACACCCGGTTCATAAGATCCATGAACACAGCCAGTGCGTTGGTCAAACCGAAAGACATCACAAGAAATTCATAATGCCCATAACGAGTGCGGAAGGCAGTCTTAGGAATATCTTCCTCCCGGATCTTGAACTGATGATACCCGGACCTAAGGTCGATCTTTGAGAACCAACTAGCTCCTTGGAGTTGATCAAATAAATCGTCGATCCTCGGGAGCGGGTACCGATTTTTAGCAGTGAGCTTATTCAACTAACAGTAGTCAATGCACCTTCTTCTTAACGAACAAGACCGGGGCACCCCAAGGCGAGATGCTTGGTCGAATGAAGCCCTTATCGAGCAAGTCTTCCAACTGAGCCATAAGTTCCTTTATTTCATTCGGCGCTATGCGGTAGGGAGCTCAGGCAACGGGTTTGGCGCCAGGTACAAGGTCTATCTGGAACTCGACCTCGCGATCCGGTGGCACATCTGACAAATCATCTGGAAATACATCCGGGAAATCCCGAACAATAGGAACATCACCGAAGGTAGCCACCACGGTATTTACGTTTATGGCATACGCCAGATACGCCCCGCACCCCCGCTGCATGAACTTTCCAGCCTTAAGCATAGATATAATATGTGGCGTCGCAACATTCCGATCACCGAAAACAGTGATTTGGGTCCCATCCGGGGCCCTCAAACGAACAAGTTTCTGACCACAAATGATTTGAGCATCAACACTCGCGAGCCAATCCATCCCGAGCACCACATCAAAACAACCAAGCGGCATCAAATACAGTCGCACCAGAAATCTATACCCAGACAACTCGATGGAACAACCCTGAATAGCCCTAGACACGGACACGGATTTTCCTACGGCGACCTCAACCTCAAAGACATCAACTACGCGCTCGGGTGATTTTTTCAACGAGGAATAGAAAGCGGTAGACACAAAACTTCTACTGGCGCCCGAATGAAATAAAACTGACGCCTGTAATTCATCAAGTAGAAAAGTACCTAGGACGATTTTATACTACTGCTTAGCTACCCGGTCAACACATACGATTTCAAAGGAACAAGAAATTATAATGGTGGAATGAAAACTAAATAAGGAAAAGTACCTGAAACGACATCCGCATCATCCTTCACCTCCTTTTTGGAGATGTTGAAGGCCCTCGCCCTGGCCTTCGGCTTCTCATCCATCTTCCCCCTTGAGGAAGTCCCCTGACCAGATCCTCCCACCTTACTGGTAGGACAGTTCGATGACAAGTGACCGGAACCCCTACAGCGGAAACAAGTTAGAGTCAGACACTCGTAATGGGGGTGCCCAACCTTATCGCAACAAAAACAGGTGTCGGACCCACTTTTACACTCCCCCTTATGTAGTTTGCCGCACTTCTTGCAATTACTGAATGCCGCATCCCTCCTAAACTCAGAAGTTTCAGTCTTCACCCTCTTGCCAGACGAACTAAAATTGTTTCCCCCAAGCCGCTTACCATACGAATTAGTGTTCCAGGTCTTCCTAGCCTCGGTCGGCCGTAGCTTCTCCCTCTGATCATACAATGTACCTGCCAATGTAACCACCGAGTGAATGGATTTTATGTCGGTGGTCACCACACCCCTACGAATATCCACCGGAAGTCCCTTCACATACTTCTTAATCCTTTTTGCCTCAGGGGTAACCAGATCGGTACATAAGCGAGCCATCTTGTTGAACTTTGTGGTGTATTCCCGATGTGTCATACTGCCCGCCTCCAAGGTCAAGAATTCCTGTTCAATTTTATCCAATACGTGCGGAGGACAGAACTGATCGAGAACCAACTTCTTCAATCCATCCTATGTCATCCTCCTAATCGATCGATCACCCATAGCCTGCACTAGATTATCCCACCAACATAATGCCTCGGAGCAAAACGAGGCGGTAGCATAAGTGACCATGTCATCTCCCTTACACTTACTAACCCGCAGAACGGCCTCCATCTCTCTCACCCACTGATGAGCTGCCAAAGCATCCTAAGTACCATCGAAAGAAGGAGGGTCACACTTTTTGAAGTCCCCATACGAACAACCCCGAGTAGATACACTAATAGTCCGAACCTCGTCCTCATCCCCACTCGGTACATACACCTCTTCCTCTTCCTCGACCAGTGTCTCCTTACCCTTCTTCCCTTTATCCGAAACTTTACCAACCAATGACTCTTCCATGGCCCTAACGGACTCAACAACGATCTCGGGAATGGCGCTATGGAGCACCTGGTAAACCTCGTCGGCGATAGCCGCGCGCATAGCAGGATCTAAGGTGGGGTTATCCCCCTCCTCAAGAATCGGGGTCTCCTCCCGCTGGGGAGTAGGAATCTCTTTCTCGGCTTCGGCACGTGACTTACGACCACGACCACGAACACTAGGACCACCTCTCTTAGTAGCTCGAGTATTAACCATGACTTATCCCTACAAAGACAGAATTTTAACACTGTCAAGTACAAGTGGTAATTAGAACATGTAAGGTAAGGGTAAACTGCTAATGACGTTGATCAAGTGTAATTAGTCGTTTACTTTACCTGCCCATCCTAACCACCCCCTGCCCCTAACCACGTTAGCCTTCTATCTAACACTTAAACAGTTAATCACATTCCGGGAACTTTTAAATTTAAGGAATGACTAAATAATTAAAAGTTACCTCTTGGCGTGCAGCTACTCGTGGTGGGCATACTGGTCCCTTTTCTTACTGTTCGAGTCCCAGCATTCGGGGATGCTCGGATCCCTCGAACCATGGCTCTGATACCAACTTGTAAGGCCCCGAACCCCGGAACCCCACAGTTGGTAATCATTCAAAACACTCGTAAAAATAATTAAAATTGAAAACAATTCTTTTCATTAAAATAAACATCACAGAGTATAATTCGGCGGAAAACGTAAATAAATGAATGAGTTCCCAAAACCCGGGAATTTTGCCCAGAACCAATATAATTATCTTTAACTAAAAATTTTTAAAACTAAATGTTTAATAATAAAATCTTCAATTCCCGTATGCCCTTCACCGTCCAAGTAGCTTCGTGCACGTCCAAGCGATAAGGCATCCTCTTCCTAACCAGAAACTCACACTAACATGCACACAAAGTCAGCTTAAGCTGAGTGAGTTCAAGTTTTAAATAAGTAACCAAAAGTCTTAATAATCATTCCAACGGTTTTAAAACTGTAAACGGAATTTCATCGGTTAGGTCATCACAATAAATAATCATCCTTACGTATGAACATCTCTATACGTGCATTCCAATATATATAAGTATATATATATAACATTCAATAATAACATTCAGGGTCGAGCAAACGTACAACCCAAACACGTAACATTCAGCGCATGCAAACACAAAGTAGGCATATGCAACGTTCAGTAGTCGAGACGACTACAACATTTGCCAAATATTGGCCATTCTAAAATATATATATATATATATATATATATATATATATATATATATATATATATATATATATATATATATATATATGCATACACACATTCTTTAACATTCCAAGGCCTATCAATACTAGCAAGCCTATGTAAAATCGTTTAAAACATTTCATCAAGTAAGAAAACACTTAGGTGTGCATGCTAGCCCAAAAGTAAAAAGAGTAAAAAGGGCATCATGAACTCACCTGAAATCAATCGAACACCTGCAACGAGCTAGGAAATCCCTAAGTGCACAATCACTAGCAAGGGCCTGTAAATTATACACAACGCGTTACTAAACTAGACCGAAGAACACTCTTGCCTAATGGGCCGTTCAAGCCCAACACTTTGGCCTAAGGCCCAACAACTTGGCCCAAGGTCAAACAACTTGGCCCAATGCCCAACACTTGGCCCAAGGCCCACCAACTTGGCCCAAGGCCCAACAACTTTACCTCGGCCCCTAAGACCTTTCAATTAACCAAATCCACCCTACGATTAAAGTCGGGGCTAACCATGATGCACAACTCGCCCGTCGGTAATCAAATCGAGTCGAATACGCGTGTAATAAACCTTAAAACCAATTGTTAAACGAATCAGCCCCAAATGGACCAAATTCCCATTTTAATCTTTTCATTCATCATAATTATGTCACCTGAGTTGATAGGGTTGACGGTTCCTTTTTACAACTCTCAATTTAACATTTAAACGAAAATTCGCGCACCGCTGACTCGATTGACCAAGCACCAACCAAAACAGCCCCGAGCATCAAAAAAATAATTTTTCCACAGCCCTTAGACTCCCCTAGGGCCATGCAAACTGATTCGGTTGGTCATCCAACCGATTAACGCATCAAACTCAACAATTTACAATTCTACACCCGATAGACCCTAGTTTTCGAACTAAAATTGATTAACTGACCTAAACACCTCCAATGGCCATGAAATTTTAATATGATGTAAATGCCATACCTGGGAATCTTTCTACACCGGAAACTCTAATTTTTATCCACGAGAAGTGGGTCAATTACACCTTGGCTGAAAATCTGTCCAACGAAAAGTATCAGCAAAATTGAGCATCAAAAAAATTAGGGGTGAACAAAAAGAGTGTTGGGGATTGTAGTACATACTTTTAACTACTTCTAGGAGCTTGGCATTGATGAGAAAGTCGAAGCAATGAAGGGGGGAGGGCTGTTCTCGGCCGATCGCAGCTGCTAGGAGGGGAGGGGTTTAGGGTTTTGTTAATTGTTATAATATAAAGATTTTACAATCCAGGCCCCTCCCAATTGATGTGTAAGACAAAATGGAAGGAAAGTTAAGTTTCTTTAACGTACCGGGGTGACATAAAGGCTTCCGAGAAACGTCGGTTAAGTCCCGAGAGTTATACATACTTTTACACGCACTAAATCATTAAACCGGAAGTTTGACGGGTGTTACAAGAAACGAACTCGCTCTCATGCAATCCGTATTCTAGCATGCAAAAGGCAATTAGACAACCCTAACTTCTTACCTCCTCTCGGTCTCTATGAAGGTGTCTAACCGCTGTACTTAATCCAATAAATCATTCAACAAAACCTTACGGTGGTACCTACCGCAAACAAACCCTAAACACAAAGTATAGAATCAAACAATGCACCGATCAATCAATACAAAACTAATCAACCGACACAAGAGGTTTATGCAATGAATCACCAAAATTTCCAGCCCTTAAACACAACCTATTTCATGTCTAAATCAAACTTTACAATAACAATTAACTTCTATCAATCAAACAATCCAACAAGCTCATCAAACATTAACAATTATCATCATTCCTAGGTAGAACTAACAAGTTTAGCCTTTAATCATATTTGGACAGCCATGAACACTTAATAAATCATCATGAAACTCATCTCAAACATCTTAACAATCATCCAACAATCAATATCAATCATACACAAGTCAATCTCTAACACAATTGCAAAACTATGTAATCAATTGAAAAAGTAAAATAATATGATGAACAATGTAAAAGATGGAAGGATATGGAGTGATTCCGGGCTGCTCCTTGGCTATAAAATTGATGGTAAACGATCACGAGATATGTCCTTGCCTTCTTCTTCCTTCCCTAGCCGCCAAGATACCAAGACCTAGCTTGCAAAAAACATTTTTCCTTTTTTCATTGCTACTGTGAATTGCGATCGGCAGGTCCCTCTAGCCCTTAGGGTTTTTATTTTATTTTATATAATATAATATAATGTAGCTGGGGCTTGTCCATGATGCATACGGGCCGGGCCTTGAGCTTTGTCTTGAAGTTGAATGCGTAAAAGACCCGTAAGCTCTCCGAAAAGCTCGATTTTTCTTCCTTTACACCCAAAACCTACAAGATAAATAAAAATATGTAAAACCTATCTAAAACAAGTTAAAATACATAAAATGTAATACAATACATAGATAAAAGGTGCGGAAAATACGTGTGTTTTACAACACATCATTCTCCAAAGTCAATTTTTCCATGAGATACTTCCTCTCCATTAAACCAACCTGCCAAACTTTCTATGGTATCAGATGGAAATAATGAAATAAGATACTTAGAAGGAACCTCGTGAAGTTTATCATATCTTCTTGGATGTTCGTCATCTGAAGCATTTTGAGCATCCTTGTCAGTTTTCTCATTCTCAACCTTGAAAATGTTGTCCATACTCTGATCCTCAACCACTTCATTTTCAACCAAATTATCAACACAATCATTCACTTTGTCCTCAACCCCTTTAACCACAGTATCAGCACTGTCACTTTTCTTATCATCAAACACTTTTCCACTTAAAACCTCTTGCTTACCCTCATCAACCGTTTCTGCCACATTCGATTGAAACACTGAGTTCCAGTTAAAACCTTCATCCATTTGAGCTGTAGCAGCCTTTTGTTGTGAAGTTGACGCTTTTGTCGGTTTCTTGCTTTTTGATGATTCTGCCTCAGGATGATGATATATTGCTTTCTTGTAGTAGTCCCTTCCAAAGGGATTTTCTGCATTATAATCGACAATTTTCCTGGTACACTCCCGCTTAAAGTGTCCTTTTTCTTTACACCGAAAGCATCTCACCTTAGATTTGTCAAAACCCAACTTTGATGTCGAACCATCTAGCACATTTCTTCCAATTATTTCCTTGAACCTTTGAGCCCTCCTAATCACACTTGCCATGCACCACCGTATATCTATCATTTCCATTTCTTCTTGATCAATTTGATCATAGTCCTCTTTTTTCATGCTATAATTGCCAAAATGACCAACAACCAAACACTTAAAACTGATCCAAGAAATGCCATGTGTTCTTTTGCAGTTTCAGTGGTCAGGTTTCCTTTATTCTTCAGATTTACAGCAATGTTGCACTATACAATATCAGAATCTTGTGTGCTCGAGCCTTGAGAAACTAGAATCATTCCTTAATAACTACTACTATATGGAGTAGTAGGAACATTGGTTACACATGCTTGACCAGTCTGCTCCGCAGAAAAAGCTGTGGGAATCTTAGGGTTTGATGAAGCAATAGATTGTGAACCCTTGAAATACAAACCAACATCTTGTGAGATTGCTGTTGATTTCATCTTCTACTTTTTCCTAAGCTCCAGTTCGTGCGGTTCAAGCTTCTCAATAAATCTTGCAAGGTTCAGCCGGGCATATGCAACGGGATTTGACTGTTGAATCATTATGAATGTGTTCCATTCTTCAGGTAGTGCGTCAGCCAATTTATCAATATGCTCGTAAACAGGCTTTTCAAATCCTAATCTCTTCATTTCATTAACCAAATAACAATATCTCTCAATCAACTGTGCAGATGTTTCCCCCTTGACTTGAGTAAAGATATCAAATTCTTTCTTCAGTAATGCCATCTTACTTTTCCTCATGTTAGGGTTTCCTCTGTTTTTATTCTAAAGAGCTTGCCAAATAGAATAGCACGAGCCATTGTGTTGTAATAGTTGAAAATTTACTGCATTAATGGCTTGTTGAAACAGATTTTTAACATCTTCTTCTATCTTAGAAACTGATTTTTATCAACATCAGCAATCTGTGACAACCTATAGTTGCTGCAATTTTCATTCTTCGGGATGATGTATTCTTCCTCAACAGCCGTCCACGTCTCGTAATTCAAAGCCTGAACATAAGTTTCAAACTTGTTGGCCCAAGACGGATAATCTTCCATTCGAAGAAGTTTTGGAGGCTTATTGGATGTTCCCATCTCATTCTCGATGCTAATGTTCTGAAGTAGAGCAGAAGGTTGTGACACAAACGCACTTAGATTATCCATGATGGTCAACGGATAAGTTCTGGTTAATGGATATCTTGGGTAAGAAATAGTCAACGGATATGTGTGAGTGGTCAAACTATGTTGGTCAACGGATAAGTGAACCAACATATATGCTGTATGTGACGTATATGTTTCAAATTATAGCATATGCTGTGTATAAGTTATACGCTGTATATGTTAAATGTGAAAAACATATCCGCTACACTAACATATGCGTGAAGAAAAGCCATTTTGGTAATTTTACAACTTGAAGGTTCAAATGTTGATGAAATTGAATGAAATTATGAAGGGTTTGACAGGAAGGTGTAAGGAAGGTTTTGTGAGTATTTGAAGGACTTTTGACGGTTGGAATTAAAATAGAGAGAAAAACCTTGAAAACTTGTAGTATTTAAGCTAGTAACGAGCCATAATGCTTTGATACCACTTGACAGGAGGCTGGGACAGTGTTGCACACACTGATAGGAACTCTAGATGTTACAGCTTGTATCTCAAAGTGCGGAATCCAATGAAAGTGAACACCACAAGTAAACATTAAGCATATTCTTCGTTGATAACTTCAAAGGTTTACAAGATATGACACTTTAGTAACTTTCTCTCTCTAGCCTCTCACTCTAGCAATGTCCAAAAGTTCCCTGATTAACGCATAAGTCTCCTATTTATAAGAAACACATGAAGGCTCTCAAGGACGAATATGATATACGGCGCATATGTTATGCGCTGCATAACATATGCGGCCCTTTGAGACATGTGCGCTAACCTAGCATACACAAAACATACATTTGACATTTAAAGCCCTATACAATCATATCTAAGACCCAAGATCATAGCAATAGTCGTATATGATCTAACAATATATTTGACCCGAACGTGGTAAGACAGAAGCACGTAACACGAGCCTCCCCACCACGGGTCAAACCCCAGTAATATATTTGACCCGATCCCCTGATAGGGGCCTCACCACCACGAGTTAAAACTCGAGTAATATGTTTGACCCGATCACGGTTTAGCAAACGGCGGACCTCCCCACCACGAATCACGAGACATAAAGTGAGGAACCTTGTAAGGATCTCGATCATTGATTACAACGTGATGTTCATGAGGCTAATACGATTAGTACGAAGTTGATATGTTTAGTGTGTGTTTGTGTGTGTAGTCTGATTGAATTTCAGCAGAGTAACGAGGCACAAACAGAATAAACAAAAACTTCGATACATTACTGATAATGTTAAGGATATATATAGGGGATGACACATTCGTTAACTTAAGACTTAATGAATGTGTCATTCGTTACATTAACTATAACGAATGAACATACTCATTCACTTTACATTTACCTAACGAATAGCCCTTCATTCGTTTGACACATTCGTCAAACAAGGTTAACAAATGTGTCTTACATTATAATGAATGTGGCTCACTCGTTACAGGTTATTTACCAAAATACCCCTTACATTATCAAACAGTATAATAATAATATAATAAAGACTGAAACGCCCAAGTCGTGTAACAACAAACTCCCCCTCGTCTCAAGTTCTTTATTCTTTACTTCTGGAACATTTTAGTCTTCCAGTCAGTGCAACTGCGAATCTAGAATGCATAACAAACGCGAACTACACATTGAAATTGAATAACAAGATCGTAGTCGCTTACGTTAGCAAATCGGATCTGATTATGGAATAATGCATCGTTATCAAACTCTGATAAGTTAACTAGCCACATTGGATTGATAACTGTAAGTCCCGAATCTGGATCACTACAATTATGATATCAACAATCTAGGTGTTGGTGCGGAATTCAAACACTGGATGATTCAAGAACACAAACACAGTACCAAGAATTTGCTTCAAAACACACGTTAATATTAACGTCGGGTGCTTAAGCACTATTAATACAATACTCGTCTATGATACTAGATGGCCAAAAATACAAGTGAACGAACAACCCTTAACCCTATACAAAGACATCTATATACAGGATAGCCAGCACACTGGCCCAACAAAAGCCCAAAGCCCACCGAGAACCATAGAGTTCTCGGTTCACATAATATACATGACCTAAGCCCAAAATACAAGCATAAACCACAAATATAGCCTAACATTTTCCCCCTTGTTTTATTGCTTGATCAAAACTGCTTTGGCGGTAGACAATCATCGTCCATCTATACTTTTATTAAGGCCTTTCGGCATATATACTGTGGCTTCCAAATAGACACTTGGAGGTTTAGTGTCATATTTAGTGCCTTAATTTAAGACCTGGCTCGGAAACCAGCACACGTCAAATCACTATCCATATGAAATAGATAAGCATGATGTTTGTCATCATGAATAGCAGCGAACATTAGGCTTGATTGACTTAGAAAAGTCAAGTACGATGCATCTTTGGTTGAACCAACAAATCCTCGATCAAGGTTTGACCGAGAATGCTTCAAAAACTCTTCAAAATGAAGATCTCTCTGATTGACCAGAAGAATCTGGTCAGTCTTTGCCGAAAACCTCAGAGCACTGTTTATCATCTTCAACATGCCACCAATCACCATTAATGACCAAACCTATAACTACAATCAATGAGTAAACCAACCATCAGTAACTTCAACAAGGAGCAAACAAACCGTCTAAAACGATGAATCAACAAAATCAAATAATCACTAACAACCTCTCAACCATAATGAAGTTCTTCACCTATTTAAAGAAATTTACTTGAGAATCTCAAGGGGACAAGAAGAGAAGTAAGGCGGCGAGATAGGTGAATGATTTGATGGTTAGAATGAAAGAAGCTTTTAGAAGATAAAAGAAGTTGTGATTTTCAAGAGTAATAAGTGCCTTTATAGACCACCTAGTCACATTAAACTAGGCCGAGAGTAGTTGTTTACAGAAAACATGTGGCCGAGAACCATTCACTGAAGGCAGAGAACTCTCAAATCTGGCCGAGAACGAGAAACGGCCGAGAACATCATCATCACAAGCAACTAGGACCGAGAATGATAGAGCCGAGAACTCAGAGATCATGTTTAAATCGAGAACAGCTAAGTGCACTTTGGAAAAAATAACCCGATGCATGTGAAAACGATTTCTTAAAATATTTGTTTAGACACGAATAGATTTGAGGTAAAAACAAAATAAACAGAAAAATAAGAGTAAAAAAATAAAATAAAATAAAAACGAAAACAGAATTTACCTATCCAGCCTTTTGAAAATCAACATTTATTGGGATCAAATTTCAGCTATTTAAAACGAACCACCCTTTTATAAAAAGATCCGAACAAGAGATCATATTGATTAAGGTACTTTCACAATGATTCATTTTCAGCATTATTGTGACATAGTGAAAAGGTTGATAGCAGGTAATTTTCATAATTTTCATTGCATTAGTGATATGATTAGATTCGATTAGGCATAATACTTACATGGACATCACTTATGGACCTCTGATGCCCCTTATCTATTCTCAAGGCGTATTTGGCTTCCCCAGTCACCTCAATTTGACTCCAACCTCCTAGTACTTAATCAAAATACTTTTCTTTGTACAAAACGATTTTAAGCTTTATGGTTGAACGTTGGACTTACATGCCATTCGGACTTACAAGCCTTACATTCAGGGTGTTTAGGACTTATTTTAGTGCCCCACCCCTGTAGTTCCCTGAGACCCCTTTAAGCTTTTAGAAAACAATTTTAATGATAAATTATAAAATTTTTCTCCCCCTTTTTTTTGGTGATCAAGATACTGATGGGCTCGTGTATGACTGGGTACTTGCTTTTCTGCCTATCATTATCATTCGAAGAGATGTATCTAGAGACATGCAAATATCTTCAAAATAACTCTCCACAATAAGTTTAGCAGATTTAGTTTATATCACTTCAAACTTTTAATTATCATGAAAAGCTTCCACACACATCAATAACTAATCAAAAGCCTTTTTAGCCTAATAACTTCACACGTTAGGCATTCAAAATCAATTTATCTATCATTTCTCAAAGGTTGAATCAATTTTCATTTAAAAATACTTTAAGCTATCTGAAAAGCTTTTAGCTGAATAATAAGATCATTTCCCTAAATACAATTTAAAACTCAGTCACCCTAGTCACTCTTAGGTTTAAGGTAAATGGCTATCCCGTATGTCCACAAGTGGTTAACAGGACCAAACACATATGAAATTACATGTCCTTCCAACTTAGAGTTACTAACATAATTTTAAGTGAAAGAATTCAAAACACAAAACATATCACAATCGCCCCAGATGCTATCAGTCTTTAGACAAATGGCTATCCTCTGTGACTCTACAATTAGATCACCGGACCAAACATATACAAGTATATGTTCTTCAAACTTAAGCAACCGACATAATTTTAAGCGAAAACGAAACTTACACACACAATTTATTTTTTATTTTTATTTATTATTATTTTTTAATTATTCACGTGCACACACTATTTTTGGCTTTTTGATTTTTCTCTCCCTAAAATTGTACCGATTAAGAAGATATGTACGAGTTTACACTCAAAAAGACTCAATCCTCGAAACGAAGCATTTTAAGAAAACTCACAAGCACATTAAATTTGGCTGTTCCGACTGGTTTTGTAAATAAGTCCGCCACATTATTATTAGTGTGAACTTGTTCAAGGTGAATCAATTTTCGGTCATAACAGTCACGAATAAAATGAATTTTAATATCGATGTGCTTGGTTTTAGAATGTTGAACTGGATTCTTAACAATTGCAATGGCAGCATCATTATCACAAAAAATGGGAGAATCAAGAAATTCCAAACCGTAATCCAGCAGCTAGTTTTGCATCCAGATAATCTGAGAACAGCAAGCTGATGCAGCAACATACTCAGCCTCGGTGGTCGAAGTGGACACCGTTTTTTGTTTCTTACACTGCCATGAAATGAGATGATCTCCTAAGAACTGACATCCGACAGATGTGGATTTCCTGTGAATATCATCTCCACCATAATTGCTATCAACAAAAGCATAAAGATCAAATTCTGATTGTTTGGGATACCAAAGACCTAACTTCGGTTGTCCCTTCAGATATCTAAAAATATGTTTAGTAGCAATTAAATGAGAGAGTTTAGGATTAGCCTGGAAACGAGCACACTGGCAGACTGCAAACATGATATCGGGTTGGCTGGCGGTGAGGTACATTAGAGACCCGACCATTGATCGATAGTATGTTTAATCTACAGGACTCCCTTCCGGATCAGATGACAGTAAAGGCCTTTCCGCCATGGGAGTGTTAGCACTCTTGGAGTCTTGAAACTCAAACTTTGCGAGCATATCCTCAACATACTTTCCTTGATGCAGCAAAATTCCCGTCGAACTTTGGTGAACCTGTAACCCCAAAAATGATGTCATCTCACCCAATGAACTCATCTCAAATCTTTTCTTCATAACTTCTTCAAATTCTGCACACAATTCAGCACTGGTGGATCCAAAAATAATGTCTTCTACATAGATCTGGACTAAGATCAAATCTTTTCCGACAGTTTTGCGGAACAAGGTTTGATAAATGGTTCCTTGCTTGTAGCCATGATCTAGAAGATGTGCTGTCAATGTAGCATACCATGCTCGAGGAGCCTGATGAAGCCCATACAATGCCTTGTCTAACTTGTAAACATGATTTGGCTTCTTGGAATCAGTAAAACCCGGTGGCTGTTCCACATATATCTCTTCCTTGACCTCACCATACAGAAATACAGTCTTAACGTCCATTGGTACATTGTGAACCCCATAAATGAAGCGTAGGCCAAAAAAGTTCTGATGGCTTCAAGTCTAGCCACTGGAGCAAAAACCTTAGTGTAATCCAACCCTTCAACTTGACAAAACCCTCGAACTACCAATCGAGCCTTGTTTCGAACAATAACCCCGGTGTCATCTTGCTTATTTCGGAACACCCATCTCGTATCAAGTGCTTTCTTTCCCTCTGGTAACTCAACCAATCTCCAAACTTTCAACTTATCAAACTGATATAACTCTTCATGCATAGCGTCTACCCAACTGGGTTCCTGGAGGGCCATGTCTACAGTCTTTGGCTCTATCTGAGATATGAAATAGGAAAACAAACAATTGTTTATATTTCCAGTCTGACTTCTGGGGGACACGCTCGTTTCAAGAGGACCTATGACGTTCTCAATTGGATGATCTTTCTGAATTCTTGAAGGAAGTAATTGATCGGAAACATCACTGGTAGAGTTCAGGTCTGATAAATTCACGTCAATGTCAGCAAGGGGGTTCTTCCATCTGGAGGTCGCTGTACTATGTGAGTACGAAGTGCTGGCGACATATTCATTTGGAATGACATCAGGAAATAGTGTGCTCCCGAAAATCTGACGAATAGGACTCTCCCCCTAAACTGTCGCGGTATCTTCAGACGAACCTTGTGAATATTCATTTTATGGAACTGCTAACGCCTGAGAAACAGATGCGGGTTTGTCGTCATTGACTGGTTCTAGGACATCATCATCCAGGAGTGGAGAGATGTGGGATACCGCATGTGAGTCATCTTTCTCAACATCTACTGTAGTGCTGCCTGAAGGGTCTGTGTTGATGACCGGAAACACATTGAATGGTTTGAAGAGTTCATTATAATCAAATAGCCAGTTCGGACCAACACGAGCATCAGTCTCGTTTTCTACCAACCAACGAACATCATAAGATTCTAGAATCTTTTTGGTAGACTTGTTGTAGACCCTGTAAGCAGTATGGCCCGCATACCCAACAAAGTAGCAATCATCAGCTTTGGCCCCAAAATTCGGAGTAGACTCGAGGTTCAGTATAGTGCATGGGCAACCAAAAGCCCTGAAGTGCGCGACAGTAGGCTTATGTCCATAGACAATCTCATAAGGAGTCTTCATTTGTGATTTGTTGATTATCACCCGATTCTGAACATAACAGGCCGTATTAATAGCTTCTGCCCAGAAAAATAATGGCAGCTTAGAATCACACAACATCGTTCTTGCCGCTTCAATAAGAGTTCGGTTTCTTCTTTCAGCCACACCATTTTGTTGTGGTGTCCGTGCTGAACTATATTAACTATATTGACGAAGCACTCCCCTCTCTGAACAGAAATAATTTAATGATGCATTCTTGAATTCTGTACCATTATCACAGCGTATTCCCTTCAGCTTCAAGTTCAGTTGGTTCTCCATGAGCACTATAAACCTTTTGATCCACTCTGCAGTTTCATTCTTATTCGACAAGAAAAATACCCAAGTAAAACGTGAGTAGTCATCAGTAATAACAAGACAATAAGAGCTGCGTGAAAGACTCAAAACATGCACTGGACCAAAGAGATCCATATGTAGCAACTGAAAAACTGATGAAATGGTGTTGATCAATTTTGGTTTATGAGGTTTTCGATGATGTTTACCCAAGGCACAAGCCACACATTTTTCAATAGTAACAAAATCTTTAATGGGTAAGCCACGGACCAATTCATTTTTAGCAAGACGATTTAAATTTTTCGTATTAGCATGACCAAGACGACGATGCCAAAGCATAGCATTGTGTTCCGACACTTTTGAAAACAAGCATGTTATTTCATCAAGAACATTTTTGTTCATGTCGATCACATAAGCATTATCTTTTCGTTGTGATCGAACAAGAATCCAATCTTCTGGTATAATGATACCAGGTTTTAAAACCAAACATTCTTTCTTAGTAAAGTGAGTTGAAAACCCTTTTTCACAGATTTGTGACACGCTCAGAAACTGTGCTTCAATTCAGGAACGAAATTAACATTTTCAAATTTTAGAACAACATTACTTACAATACCCTTCTGTGTGATCTTTCCCTTTTCTCTTCCTGCAAAGGACACATACCCACCGTTAAAGGTTTGAATTTCGTGTAGTTGGGAAATGTCTCCTGTCATGTGCCTGGAACAGCCACTATAAACATACCAAGGTCTGATGATATTCCTCCATAGCTGTCATTCACAAAGCGCGGGATTAGTTAGATTTTGGTACCCAGTCCATAGTTACACTAGGTGACCCTGATGCATTTAAGGTTGTCACGGGTTGCCACGACATGTCCCTTTTATCATCAAACGTGGATTTTTCAGATTCCTTTGCCGGATATTTAGGCAACCATTTGTGTCTACCATTGTATGATTTGGCATTATATGTACGAATGGTTGTCGTAACCTCGGGTGTTTTGGGGTTGGAAGAAGACGAGGTTGCCTTTTCCACCCGTTTTGGCTAGAATTTGTGTTTGCTTTTGAAACCGAAGCACCTTTTCTAACCTTTTTTCGAAACATATTAGGCTTGGTCTGATGAGAACTAAAACTGCCAGATTTGTTTTGTTTCCAATCATCGTCAGAGGGATTAGCCGGATAATGCCTGAATCTTTGCCTGTGTGAATTGTGAGGCATATAGGGCATATTCCTCTGATAAAATCCATAATATGGAACATATGGACGATGTGGACAATTTCTGGCAATATGACCAGGAGTGCCACAATTAAAACAAGTTTGACGTTTTATGTAGAAATCACATTGGGCAATTCCTTGTCTGGACTGGTTGTGTGGACCAGTTTGCTGAAAATTGCGATGGCCCCTTTTTTCATTATTCAGCTTATCACCTTGTTTGTCATTAGAGCATCCCTCTTTAACAAATTTAGGTGGTAAGTATTTGTTGCATTTTGAATTTTTTATTTTATTTGGTACCATATCGTCAGAATTCAAACTATTAACTGAATCAACCACACAAAAATCCTTGCTCTTTAAAATAGAGCCCACACAAACAGTCGGAATAACAGAATTAAAAACAGGCAGTTTTAAAGGAATATCAGAGATAATGTCATTATTAAATTCAAAACAAGGGTCGTCGTCCTCATCAGTCCATTTCCTGACATTTACTTTTTCTGCACATGAAGCAGACACGTTAGAATCGTTCACTCCTGAAGTGGATGCATTCACATGTTCAGATTTGTCATTCTTATCATGTATATCATACTTCATGTTCTGTACCTTTTCTTCCTATTCTTTGGTGACAGGAAGTTGAACATAGTTGTCATTGTAAGGTGGGGGTACCTGGCTGTACCCTAATCCCTCCCTTTCCTTTTCTTTCCACCATAATTGATTATCAATCATTGAATTTACTACTTTACTGGAACCCTCGAATTTTTTAAAATCAAGTTCAGCTCTTTCAAACTTAGCATTTAAGTTCAAAATTTTCAATTTGGAGGCTTCCAGTTTAGCAGTTAATTCAGCAATTTCCTGCTTGGCATCTAGGTGGTGACAACATTTTATACTGAATTCAGACTTAAGCTTAGAGAGATCCTTTTTATATGCTTCTATTTTATCTAAGAAGGATTTTTCATTTTTCTTAAGTTTAAAGTTTTCTAATTTTACTCTTTCCATGTCTCTGATCAAGTTATCATTATGAAGTTTATATAAGCTGGAGGGAGTGAACGCCATGAATGCGAATTGAAGTTCCTTGACTTGCTCCTCAGCAGCGTTTTCCTCTTCAATGTCTTCAACATTTGCAAAATTTGTGGTCTGATTTCGAATGTTGAGAGCAGCCATCTGATCCTCCAAGAGAACTGTTGAGCAATCAATCTCCTTTCACCATTTCCCGAACTCTCACCAACATCTCCCCTAGCGTTACCCACTGGAACCAGCACCCTTTCTGTGTTTCCTTCCTTCGCTGGGTTAGTACATTCACGAGCAAAATGACCCGGCTCGTGACACTTATAGCATCTCAGAGTTTTCTTGTTAAAACCCACCTTCTGATTATTAGGCATGTTCCAATTGTTTCTGCCAGTCCTCTTAGTGAATTTCTTGGCACGAAACACTACCATGGCGATTTGCCAAGCAATATCCATTTCCTCAACATCATCAGGGTGAATCTGATCGAGTTCAGCAGCCACAACTGGTTGAACCAAGTCTCCAGCTAGAAATGCATTATAGCAGTTCATGAACCCTGCCATTAGAGCTATGTTCTCCTGAGTCTCTTTCGGAATGGAAGGAAGCTGGCTTGAGTTCTGACCTTGAGCCGCGCCAGTAGATGAAGGTTGTGCAGACTTGGTGAAGAAAACTGGAGCTTGTTGAGGCGGAGTAGAGGAAGACTGGCCTTGAGTGGACTTAAACATCTGAAAGTTTCCTTGGGTTGGAGGTTGCTGAGTGGCCTTGAACATAGAAAAACTATCTTGAGAAATAAGAGCATTGTTGGAAGAAACGTTGTAACCAGCTGCACTGTAAGAGTTTGCATGATTTATTGCGCGTTGCTTGTCGTACATGTCACATTCCTTGATAGTAGCCATCATCTCCGAGATAGACATTCTATTGAGATCTTTTGTTTTCTTGATAACAGCAACATTCATATCCTAATTCCTTGGCAATGAGTTCACCAGTTTGTTGTTTATCTCTGAAGTTGCTAGATAAATACTAGCATATCTCATTTCAGTCACTAGAGATATGAACCTTTGGAGTTGAGTTTCTAACGACTCCCCCAGAACATGGTTAAACATGTTGAACTTTTGTCGCAGCAAGTCTTGACGACTCCTTTTCATATCTTCGTTTCCCTCATACACCTCGATTAATGCCTCCCATAGTTCCTTAGCAGATTGAAGTTCTCTAAAACCAAGGGCAATCTCAGGTGAAAGTGCCATGGTTAAAGTTGATAGGGCCTTTTCATCCTTTTCAACTTTGGCAAAATCATCTTCATCATACTGTGCAACCGGCTTCACAACAACCTCAGTTGAATTCTCACGTTAATACGTGATGATTTGGGGTTCTCTAACAATGATTCTCCAAATCTTAGCATCTTTCATTTTAACATACTTCTCGAATCAAAATTTCCACTCACTAAACCCCTCATGAGACAATAGACGAGGTACACGAGTTGTTGTCCCCATTATGGAATCCAATTCTTGATGAAGTATAGCATTTGATGACGCATTGCTGTTGGTTAACTGTTCCATTTTATTTTAATTTAAGATTAATTTTAGTCCAGGAAGTTCTATAGTCCTAGTCCAAGTGTCAGGTCCAAATAAAAGTTGACCGAGAACTAGGAAGTCAACAGAGAACACTCTTAGTCAATCGAGAACTCTTGGATGTAGCCGAGAACTGACAAACTTGGTCGAGAACAGGCAGATTTGCCCGAGAACCAACAAATTTCACCGAGAACGACCAAATGCTGGCTGAAAATAATGAAAATTGTCCAAGAACTTCCAGGAAACCCAAAGATGCTTTGACCAGATAATTTTGGTAACAAATTAAATCCCGAAATCTCTGGGATTTGAATTTTAACCAAGATTAGGTCAATCTTCAACTTCAAAAAAAAAACTTTTTCCTTCTCCGACGAGAGTATCACCGGAAATTCAACCACAACCACTAAAGATCAAAATCTTGAATCCTTGATATCACAATAACGAGCCTGAATAGATCTAAGGCTCTGATACCAATTGTAAGTCCCGAATCTGGATCACTACAATTATGATATCAACAATCTAGGTGTTGGTGTGGAATTCAAACACTGGATGATTCAAGAACACAAACACAGTACCAAGAATTTGCTTCAAAACACGCGTTAATATTAACGTCGGGTGCTTAAGCACTATTAATACAATACTCGTCTCTGATACTAGACGGCCAAAAATACAAGTGAACGAACAAACCTTAACCCTATACAAAGACATCTATATATAGGATAGCCAGCACACTGGCCCAACAAAAGCCCAAAGCCCACCGAGAACCATAGAGTTCTCGGTTCACATAATATACCCGACCTAAGCCCAAAATACAAGCATAAACCACAAATATAGCCCAACAATAACACGTATGAAACTCGTGTTTGATCCGGTACTCAATACAATTACCGCTTCACCCGTCATATTATCATAGTACCATCAGTTGAACGTGGTGAATAGACTCTCAGGGAATGTCTTTATTGGTGCCCTCTTCATTGTCTTCGGCGGCTTGACTTGCAAGATTATCTTCCTCCAGCCGGTGCACGTATCAATCTCATCAATATACTTATGCGTCGGCACCTGCGGCTTGAAGAATTTGAAACCAAATCTGGTTTCGTGTTGGAGATGATCATAGAACCATGCAGCCCATTGGTCTTAGCCTCGATTAACAAACGGTCGGTTGGCTAAGTTTCTCACATCGCATCTTGGCATAGTCAAAATATCGTGAGGACGCTCAAAATGATAAATACCGTGCTCCCACTTGACGATATATACTTTAAGCTCCACATCGTATTGCCAAGCAACCAAGTCACCTTTCACGTCTTTCGAACTCTTGCACTTCTTCATCTGGTATGCCGATGCTCGGACCTTCACTAGTCTGACTTCCTCCTGTTCGTTGTATCGGAAGGTCTCGATCATCTTATTCCTGCGCTTTACGTCTTGTCCGAACATATGTAAGGCCCCGTTCCCGGTAACCCTACTTTGGTGTTGGATTTACTCATAAACACAGTTCTAAAATCAGAGTTAATTAAAACTTTTACAGTTTAATTAAAACTTCATGCATTACATTACAAAACATCGGATCTTGTCTTAACAAAAGTTAACTTGTCTTAAAACATAACTTAATAATTCATGACATTTCTTCCCAAGATGCCAGTCTTCCTATCCCTACCACGTGCCATCCTCAAGCCAGCTCTTTCAATCTATTTACCTACGTGCATACAAAAAGTCAGCTACGCTGAGTGAGTTATAGTTTATCAAGTTATAGGATTATTCTTACACGTTCCTTTATTTACGTATAGATATTATTTGGTACTATTCTTACATTTCTTACATAGCATACAACTATTCTTACATTCTTGCATAGATATTATAAGGGTCTGCCACCCAACCTCTTGCACATATATTATAAGGGTCTGCCACCCCACCCTCTTGCACATATATTATAAGGTTCTGCCACCCAACCTCTTGCACCGATATCATAGAGTCGGCCACTCTATTCTTGCCCAGGTATTAGAAGGGCGTGCCACCCTAACACTTTCATTACATTGTATTTGACTCTTACAATCACATTTAGTTATCAACTAAGTATATACAAATTCTTACCACATTCTTTCATTCTTGCATTAGTTATTCTCCTTCAATATATATATTTATACTTCTAATCCTACAAGTATGCACCCAGCCCCGAAAACATTTCAAAGAGAAAAGGGGCTAGAACTCACCTGTAGTCGGTTTCTCTCCGACTAACTGTGTAACAAGTTACGAGTATCAGTTATCCATTACTACTACTTCTTACATCTAAGTTAACGAAACCCTCAACGGGGGTCCGGGGGCACACCCTTAGTAGCGGGTTCTAGGGGCGGTAGCCCCTAGCAGGGTCCAAGGGGCAGAGCCCCCCGCTGTGGTCGAAAATAAATTCGGTCACGTTTTACAACAATTTTGAAAGAATTCGCATGAGAGAATTCGCATGGAAGAATTTGCATGAGAATTCTCTTCGCATGGACCATTCGCTTCACACGGACCATTCGCTTCGAACGGTCCATTCTCTTAGCATGGTCCATTCACGGTCCATTCACTTCGCACGGTCCATTCGCTTCACATGGTCATGCGATGCGATTCCTTTTAGTGCGAATAGAATATTCTTTTCTTCATTTTTACTATTTTAAGCCATATTACTTCGTGACTCTTCCTTAGGACCTGATTCTACCCTTTTTATGGGTCTTGGGTTGTACCAACTTTGTATACCCATGTTTTATGAGGTCAGAACATCACCTTTTTGTCCTATAACACACCCGTGAGGTTATAACTCACCAAGTTTATGTTTTTCTTACATCTTACAGCCCGATCTATCATTCTATCAGCTTGCGTGTTGAAACCAACCATAAAAACTTAACCTTGTTGGCCAAAACTCACCTTTTGGTCTCAGTCGGGTTCGGATCTGGAAAACCCGAAGATCTAGTTGTGTTTCTTGTTGTTTGATGGTGTTATACATCAGATTTGTCCTTTCTTTGGTTCGGATTTGAACCCAATTAGTAGAGAGAGAAAGTGTATGTGTTCTTGAGTGTGTGTGTGTGTGTGGATAGAAAGAGAGAGAATGGGAAAATGAGGTTAGTGAACAAGGTTGGGGTTTAAATACCTCACCCAATGGGCCTTGGGCCGTATGCATTCTCCCAAGCCAGTTCATAAGTCCTCGGCCCAACAATCAATCTCTTATACTTAACGAAATTAAATAACGAAACATACAATACGTAATTAAATTCTCTTTTATTTATCGTTCTCAAAATACGGATGTTACAACATACCATCCAAAGCACGTTTCCTCTTATCTCTTTTGCTGATAAGTGACTTGTCTTAGCCTCTTTGTTCCACATATCTCATTCTTCACGTAGACGATGCTCTGCTGCTTAAAATGTTAAATAGTGAAAAACATAATACATGAATCATTGTTGTTCTCTGCATACATATCAGGATATTCTTCAGCAGTCACGTCTTCAACCTCCACCTCCTCATACTCAGGCACATTCCCACGTGGAATGCCTGAATTAGTACTTTCTTCAAATTCAATCTCCACCTCAACAGTCTTTCTCAGTTCCTCTACCTCATCCTCATTCAGATCCAGAAGCAGGGCAATTTATTCTTTAGTCAGTTATGATCAACAAATTCACCCTCTTCGATCTCATTTTCATTAACCATGATGCATACGATCCCGTTCATACCCACAAGTAAAATCATATTAGCCGGTATCACATCGATCGGCTTGGCTCGAGTATAGTCTTTATATTGAACGATCTACATGTTATTACCTTCACTACCACCACCAGTACTCGTCCCAGCTTGATTACCTACCGACGGTGCATTATTACCGCCCGGTTGCTGGTCACCTACATCCCCCACATCTGGATCATCATCATCATTACTTAACTTCTTCAGTTCGTCCTCTTTGCATGTCAGTTGAAGAATGATCTCATCTTGTTTTTCCATTCACTCCCCCTGAGCAGCAACAAGAGCCTTTAATTCCTTGTTCTCTTTCAGAATGAACGGCATATGTCGGAATAAAGTACGCTGCTTTGCTGCATCTACTCTTGAAATAAACGATCTGACTGCCTCAGAGTTTGTTGTAGATGAATAAGATTCAGCAAGTTGAATAACTGGGCATTAGGAGACAAGTTGTAGAAGTTCGGATGGACTAGTTGCATAGGACCCTAAGGATAATTGAATGCCATATATAAGTGCTCAGGTCTTGACAATATAGTCGGACTGACTGGTGTAGAAGGAGTAGTCGGTCGAGGACTTGGCATACGAGCCAACACAGTCTATAATACATCTCCAAAGTACGGATCCGACATAGCTGTAGTCATCAAAGTCATGGTCGGTACTGGAGACCCTAGCATCTGTAATGGAGTAGGAGATCTTGTAACAGCTGGAGATCTCGGAATCATTGGTGGAGTTGGAGAAATAGGAATCAAAGCAGGAATAGATACAGATGTAGACGGTCTCGTAGATATAAACGGTTGACTTGTAATTTCAATTCCCGAGCCCCGTCTCACCCTCTGTTTCTTCGGTTTCTCCCCCTTTTCAACCATCGGCTCTTTCCCTTTACGATTATGTTTCTGAGCATAACTTAACTCGGCACTCAGCCCCTGACCACCATCACCACCATCATCATCGCCACCTGTACCACCATCACCACCACACTCACATTCTGAATATGACTCATCATGAGCCTAACGGTTGTGAGATGGCGCTTCATAATCTATATTGGCTAGATGGCTAATCAGACGCTTGTACCAGGACCGATCTTGAATCCTTTGACCTCTGTAGGAACGTAATCGCCTCAAAGTCTCTGCATTCATGTGTTCCAACTTCATTCGATCCTCCAGATTAGTTGGATCTTTAAATAAAGTAGGCCGGAGATCGTCAATGATAAGCTGAAGGAATCTCGGACACATTAAGCACTTATGTCGACTCGTGAGATTCTCCTTCAAGTGATAGAAAACCAGTTCAGAGAAATTGAACGGTTTGTTAAGAACAAGAGCAACAAAAGCTGACTGCAGCATAACACGACATTCACCAAATCCACCCTTTCGACCACCAAGGTAAAGAATCACCACATGCATCAGATACTTGTACTGTTCGCACAAGTTCGCCTTATTATACATCGAATTATCTAAATCCCCCTTGTACTGAATCCTCCTAAATAAACCATGGATCAACCCCTTATCAAACTCACACCGATCATCTATAGTATACCTGAACTCACACCGATCATCTATAGTATCTCACTTCTCTTGAATCGTCGCTTCAATCTGACTTTCTTTCTCGTTGAATCTAGCGGTATCCCAAAAGGCACAAATGATACTTTAGTAAAACAAAGTCTGTGTGGAAATCTCCTTGTAGATTCTGGATTGTATTACAAAGCTGATCATTCCTCTAAAAATCGGTGAATCTTCGAAATTATCGTGTAAAAAGGCACAGATGTTGTGTTTTTTATCCCATGATAATAATACTGGAGCTTCCTCGGGTTCAGTAGCTTGTACTGGAGCCTAGACCCTAGGTTGTTGTTCTGGAACAACCTCTGGTTGTTGCTCGGGAATAGGATTAGGAACAATCTCGTCAGCCATTTTGTTTAAAATGAATAACATATTAGTAAAATCTTCAAGAATATCCTACTATTTAACGAATGATCTCTTCATTCGTTATTATACACTTAAACGAATGTCTCATTCGTATGAAATTATATGTAATGAATCAGTCACATTCGTTAATTTTAATGAATCTGTCTTATTCGTTAGTCATTCGTTACATTTAATGAAGTAACTATCTTATTCGTTACATTTAACGAATCACATGTCTTATTCGTTACTATCTACTATAAAAATAACGAATAATCCCATTCGCTAACATAGCGAGTGAGTTGATCATTCGTTAACCAATAACGAATCTGCTTTTCATTAGGTTTGACCTTCCGTAGTCAGAATACAAGGAATTTTGACTACTTAAAGTCAATGACGAAGAACTTCGTCTATGATTCAGTTAATTCTCGTAACCATTTCACGATTAAACTCATTCAACAAACTCAGAACCATGTTTAATACATTAATCGATGATCCTATATCACTAACATCATCAAAACTGATACATTTGATTAGTTAAAGAAACATATTCATGTCGGTTTACTAATTAACCAATTAATCCCTAAAACCTGGATGATATTCCATAATTCTTGTATTATCTCGATCTCCTTTACTTGTGAAAATACAAGATGTCAACCAATTGTTCTAAAACGAATGTATGGAATTCTGAAGAAATTTTGACAGGGTTTCTTTTAGATATTGATGAAATAGTGAACAGACGAATGAAAGGTCCATTCGTCTTCCTCGGGTTTATAAACCCTTCAATAATTTCACGCGAATCGAGGATATTCGTTAAAAATTTGAAATAACGAATGTCATCATTCGTTAAATTAAACTCCTTATTCGATACGATATAACAAATCAGTTCATTCGTTGATCATTTAACGAATGATACTTTAACATTCCATTCGTTAACATTGTATACGAATGTCTTCCATTCTTTAGCTCAGCGGAAGCGAATGTGACTATCATATCGAATGAGGTCATTCTTATGAATAAATAACGAATAGCTTGACATTTGTTAAAACAAAGTTTAACGAATCACCATTTACCTTAACGAATGAGATAGAATCTCATTACTTATTTAAATAATCATTTTAAAACCAATTAGGGTTTTGAAAATGAATTAAATAATCAATTAAAAACAATTAAGATTTTCAATGGAATACTTTAAAATACCCGATCACTCAAAGATCGGTAAGATTTAACTAAAACGGATTTTTACATTAAAATACGTTAAGCACAGTTTAACTTAAAACTTTTGTGGTTAAACTGACTTTTTGATTTTGGTAATAGTCGCTAGGTTGGTAAATCGAAAATAAAGTAGAAAAAGTAAAATCTTTTTGGGATTTTGAAATTTTGCAAACTAAAATAAAATGACAAGTAACGTCTATTAATGCAATAAATATTTTTGTGAGTTCGGGCAGGGAATCATATTTACAAAGAAATCTCTAAGTAGCACTTCAATTTCGATATTATTGTACAGGTAATCCAACGATAATTGCCGATATAGTATCCTATTAAACTATAAACAGACTTTTCGGAAACCTTACGATACATCTTTAGGTTTAGTTAGGCACGAATTTTATGTGGACCCCACCTATCAGATATAATATTTCTATCTCTTATACAGTGAGTTTTCATTTTGACATTAAACTTTCGATTAACTGTGACTCATGCAAAAATAATGTAAAACCCCGAATCCCGGGAATCCTACAGTTGGTAATCATACAAACACTTGTAAAAATACTTAAACTTGAAAACAGTTCATTTCATTAAAATAAGCATCTCAGAGTATAATTCAGTGGAAAACATAAATAATAAAATAAGTTCCCAAAACTCGGGAGTTATGCCCAAAACCAATTTAAATGTATTTTAAATAGATGTTAAAAAGAAAATGTTTATTATTATTGAAACATCCGACTAAGCATGTCCTCCACCGTCCAAGTAGCTTCGTGCACGTCCAAGCGGTAATGCATCCACATCCTAACCTGAAACTCACACTGACATGCACACAAAGTCAGCTTGAGCTGAGTGAGTTCAAGTTTTAATAAAAAACATCAATCATAATAGTCATAATAGTCATTCCCAAAGGTTTTAAACTATAAAAGAGATACATCAGTTAGGCCATCATCTTCGAAAAATAATCATCCTTATGTATATATACATATACAAACCTACATATAAACATCTTTATAAGTGCATCCCTATATATTACATATATATATATATATATATATAACATCCAAGTAATAACATCAGGGTCGAGCAAACGTACAACCCAAACACGTAACATCTCATCAATGTTTGCAAACACAAAGTAGGCATACGCAACATCCGTAGTCGATACGATTACAACATCGCCAAATATAGGCCATACAGTAATATATATACATACTATAACATCCCAAGGCCTACCATATACTAGCAAGCTTATATAAAATAGTTTAAATGTTTCATCAAGTAAAATCGCTTAGGTGTGCATGCTAGCCCAAAACTTAAAAAGAGTTAAAAAGGTGCATCATGAACTCACCTGACACAAGACGCGTATTCACCACAAGCCAGATGAATCCTAAGTAATCCCAAGACTCAAACAGCTGTCAGTTTACATTCAATCAATACTAATGACATCAAGATAACTCGTTTACCCTACGAGACGTTCAAACGGGGTTCGGTCACCTAAAGCCTCGAACTCATCAAAATAAATCACAACAGCCCCCGAGGCCTCACATTCACCAAAACAACCCTTAGACACTCCCGGGAATAAAGAATTCCCAAATTACCCTTGGAAGCACTAGGTGATGCCAATACGCGTGTTTAAGAGTCGATTAGGCCATTAGCATCCAACTCAGCCCCGTGTGGACCCAACATGATAAAATCACAGCCAACAAGTCCACACGACGCTACACGAGTCAAATGGGTCGGTAATTCGCAAGTACAACGCACCAACTACTCAATAAACGAAATTGCGCGTTATACCGACCTGTTGGAGTAACCGACAATCAATTCAGCCCCATAACTTATAAAAATGATTTTTCAACAGCCCGTACACCAAACCAAGTGTCCCCGAGCTGAATTGGTCGTTAATCACTTCAACCCTCGCGTTAAACGCATCCAACTACAATTCTAGTCAACCGAACACAATCTTTCAAACGATAACTAGTTGACCAATCTAACGAACACCAATGAACACGATACTTAAGTTTGATATATGGGACATACCTAGGAATATTGTGATGCAAAAACTTGCTTCAAACAGCCCCGAAAAGAACACAATTGAACATCCACCGGTTAAGCCTAAAACGAACTTATCGATCAATAACAAGTAAAACGTGCAGTGTTTAGCATGCAAAGATGCATTTAATTAGATAAGATAACCTTTGAAATAAATTAATAACTTTTTACCAGACTTTAATAAATATCTTAGGTTTATAAAAATATTTTTATTATATTTTTCTAGTGGACACAAAAATTATAAAAATTCCGCCAACACAGCAAGGTACGTGCAGCTATTTCAGTGTGCAACAAAATGATTTTATTTTTATAAAATTCATTACCAAACCAAATTAAACGATTCCAATTGGGTTTGATTCTTAACTCAAAATATTAAGTTCCAGAAGTGGAACCAACCGATTTGGACTTGTTGAAAGAGAGTTATGATGTCGGGAAGACAGACCAGAATCCGTCATCCCGCATCAGCTTTGCCACTCGATCTTATAAATTCATAAAAATCATTAAAATCTCGTCCAAAAATTACATATTATACCTTTCTGTAAACTAGAATCAAAGTAGAACATCATCGAAACAAGAATCGATCAAAATCTATGGATTATCATCACGTTACAGATACTACAATAAACATATACGAAATGTCAGCAAACTGTTATCATCCAAACTCAACCCTAACGTGTTCGATAACGGGTTTAATGGTGAAAAAGACTTGCATGGACGTTAGACTAACCTTGAATTGAAGTTTTATGGCTTAATCTTGGCTGGAACAAAGGAAAATCGCAGGGGGGGAGGCCATGAAGCTGCCGATCGGACAAGAGTGGCTAGGGTTAGGTTTTTTTTTGTTTGTTTATTGGTATAATATAAAAATGTTTCATCCAACCCCTCAAATTTGAAAGATCTGGCAACTTGAAAGGAAATATTAGATAACTTAACGTACCGGGAAGATGGTCGGGTCATGAAAGATGCCAGATAACTCCCGAGAAATATACATACTCTACATGCTTAAAATCTTTAAACCGAAAACTAACGAGTGTTACAAGTCCACCCCCCTTACAATGGGATTCGTCCCCGAATTCCGACACGACAGGAACAACTGCGGATAGAGTTTCATCATCTCATCTTCGGACTCCCAAGTAGCCTCGGAACCCCTACGGTGCCTCCACTGCACCTGCACCTGCTTAACCACTTTATTCCTCAAACGCCTTACTTGACGGTCGATTATAGCGACCGGTTCTTTAACGTAGTTCAACTTGCTATCGAGCTCAATATCATCAAGAGACACATGGGCCTCTTCGTCAGCTAAACATTTCCTCAAATGGGACTCGTGGAAAGTAGGATGAATCCCCGCGAGCTCATCGAGCAACTCCAGTCTATACGCTACCTCACCAACACGGGACAATAAATGGAACCGACCAATAAACCTCGGACTAAGCTTCCCCCTATTACGAAAATGAATAATACCCTTCCAAGGAGAACTTTCAACATAACCCGATCCCCAGCCTCAAATACAATAGGTCTTCGCCTTTTATCCGCTAGGACTTTTGGCGATCCTGAGCGGCCTTCATAAAAGCCTTAATCTTATCAAGCTTCTCAGTCGTAGCCTCGACCACCTCCAAACAACCCACCCGTTTCTGACTAACGGAACCACAACAGACTAGAGTCCTACACCTCCTACCATACAACATCTCAAACAGTGGCATCCCAATCGTGGCGTGATAACTGTTATTATACGAGAACTCTACCAACGGTAAGTGATGATCCCAATTCCTACAAAAATCGATAACACAAGCCCGCAACATATCCTCAAGAGTCTGAATGGTCTTGTCGGACTAACCATCCGTCTGCGGGTGATAAGCAGTACTGATGAGGAGTTTGGTGCCCATCTCCTCGTGAAACTTCTTCCAAAATCTGGAGGTAAAACGCGTATCCCTATCTGAAACAATAGATACCGGCACCCCGTGCCTAGAAACGATCTCACAAATGAATACATCGGCCAGCTGCTCGTAATTAAAAGTTTCTTAGATCGGCAAGAAATGAGCGCTCTTGGTCAGTCTATCAACGATTACCCAAATGGTGTCATAACTCCCCCTAGGAGTACGAGGCAGTTTAGTCACAAAATCCATCGTAAGATGTTCCCACTTCCACTCAAGTATTTCCAAGGGTTGAAGTTTCCTGAAAGGCTTCCGGTGCTCGGCCTTAACTTGCAGACATGTCAAACACTTACCCACGTACTGAGCCACCTCACACTTCTTCACAGGCCACCAATAATATCTCTTCGGGTCCTGGTATATCTTGGCCGCGCCCGGGTGAATGGGATAGCGCTACTTGTATGCCTCATCCAATATTTTACCTCTGAATCCCCCATACCTCGGTACCCACAAACGCCATCCTTATACTTCACCCCATCACCGACGTTTTCCAACAATTTTTCTTGACCCCAAATACGCTCTGACATAATCCATCCCAATTGTAAAGCTTCGTTTTGTACGTTGGCTATCTGTTTCAAAATATCGGGTTTAAGAATAAGCTGATACGATTTCACATACAACTTGTTCTTTCGCAGAGCTTCTAAAACTTCCGTGAGTTGATCGGCGTGATCGTATTCACTTTTAGAATAAACAAGAATGTCTTCGATGAACACAATAACCGAACGATCGAGCATCAACCTACACACCCGGTTCGTAAGATCCATGAACGCGGCCGGTGCTTTGGTCAAACCGAAAGACATCACGAGGAATTCATAATGCCCATAACGAGTGCGGAAGGTAGTCTTAGGGATATCTTCTTCCTGAATTTTCAAGTTATGATACCCGGACCTAAGGTCGATATTCGAGAACCAACTAGCTCCTTGGAGCTGATCAAATAAGTCGTCGATCCTTGGTAGAGGGTACTGATTTTTGACAGTGAGTTTATTCAATTCACGGTAGTCAATGCACATCCGCGCGCTACTGTCCTTCTTATTAACGAACAGGACCGGGGTACCCCAAGGTGAGATGCTCGGTCGAAAGAAGCCTTTTTCGAGCAATTCTTCCAATTGAGCCATAAGTTCTTTCATTTCATTCGGTGCTAGATGGTAAGGGGATCGAGCAACGGGTTTTGCGCCCGATAAAAGGTCTATCTGGAACTCGACCTCGCGATCCGGCGGCACATCTAACAAATCATCTAGAAATACATCTGGGAAATCCCTAACAATGGGAACATCACCGACGGTAGCCACCGCGGTTTTCACGTTTATAGCATACGCCAGATACGCCTCGCACCCCGCTGCATCAGTTTTCTCGCCTTAAGCATAGATATGATATGTGGCGTCGCACCATCCCGATCACCGAAGACCTTAATTTGGGTCCCATCCGGGGCCCTTAGACGTACAAGTTTCTTACCACTAACGATTTGAGCATCAACACATGCGAGCCAATCCATCCCAAGCACCACATCGAAACCGCCAAGCGGCATTAAGTACAACCGCACCGGAAATCTATACCCAGACAACTCGATGGAACAACCCTAAATAGCCCTAGACACGGAAACGGACTTTCCTACGGCAACCTCAACCTCAAACACATCGACTACGCGCTCGGGTGATTTATTCAACGAGGAACAGAAAGCGGTAGACACAAAACTTCTACTGGCACCCGAATCAAATAAGACCGAAGCTTGTAATCCATCAAGTAAAAAGGTATCTGGGATAACATTACGCTCCTACTTAGCTAAACAGTTGCAAATACAATCTTGAAGGAGCGAGGAATTTAAGCGGTCAAGTACCAAGGAACCCAGAGTGACAGCATGCTACGCCTCATCTAAACAATTACGCGGAAAGCGTTCGAGAGGATTGAAAACGAACAGGAGAATTTAGGGAATAAGATGAACTTTAACGCTAACGACTCGAGAGTTAGCCAAATCCTATCCCTACAAAGACGGAACCCTAACATAGTCAGACACAAGTGGTATTTAGAACATGGAAGGTAAGGGTAAACTGCTAATAACGTTGATCAAGTGTTATTAGTCGTTTACTTCACCGGCCCGTCCTAAGCACCCCCTGCCCCTAACCAAATTAGCATTCTATCTAACACTTAAACAATTAATCACATACTTGAACTTTAAAATTCAAAGGAATGACTAAACAATTTAAAGTTACCTCTTGGCATGCAGCTACTCGCGGTGAGCATACTAGTCTTTTCCCTTACAGTTCGAGTCCAAGCATTCAGGGATGCTCAGATCCCTCGAACCATGGCTCTGATACCAACTTGTAAAACCCCGAATCTAGGGAATCCTACAGTTGGTATTCATACAAAACAGTTGTAAAAATACTTAAACTTGAAAACAGTTCGTTTCATTAAAATAAGCATCTCAGAGTATAATTCAGCGGAAAACATAAATAACAAAATAAGTTCCCAAAACCCGGGAGTTATGCCCAAAACCAATTTAAATGTATTTAAATAGATGTTAAAAAGAAAACGTTTATTATTATTGAAACATCCGACTAAGCATGCCCTCCACCGTCCAAGTAGCTTCGTGCACGTCCAAGCGGTAATGCATCCACATCCTAACCTGAAACTCACACTAACATGCACACAAAGTCAGCTTGAGCTGAGTGAGTTCATGTTTTAATAAATAACATCAATCATAATAATCATAATAGTCATTCCCAAATGTTTTAAACTATAAAAGAGATACATCCGTTAGGCCATCATCTTCGAAAAATAATAATCCTTATGTATATATACATAAACAACCCTACATATAAACATCTTTATAAGTGCATCCCTATATATATAAATATATATTATGTACTAAAAGTAGTTATTAATTTATTAACTAAATAAACGCTAATCTAGACAATAAGTAATAATTCTAGACTCTTAACTTAACTAAAACTACTAACCGGCAAGTGAACCGATCAACTCTAGTACAGCTAAGTAAGTGCGGATATCGAACCCACGAGACTCTTTTTATTACGTAAACTAGCTAAATTAGACACAACTACAAACACAACTATTTATATTATGTTTAAGGGGGATTTTACTAATAAACTAATTTTAACTAATTAAGGAAACTAAAGACGACTAAACTTAGAACTTGGACTTAATTCAGATGATGATGAACAACCACCTAGGCTAGAATCCCCTAAGTTTCAGTTATCAATTAACCCGAGATAATACTTAGTTATGGAACTGGGATCGTAAAATAGACACATAAGAGAAAACCTGAACAGGACCCCTGACCCTTCTCAAGAGATAACTATGGGTTTCTAATAAGTTTTAACGCATGCTAGTATTAAAAATCAAGTTTCCTTACGGTCACCTAATTAATTACAAACTAGTTCCTTTATACGAAATCCTACCTTACAGCGCGGAAATCAAAGGCAGTCTAATATATTCAATTGACTCGATAGACAAAGTTAATCTATCAAAACTAGACGGACTCCTTACGAAGAACTAAATCTAGCAATCCTGATCAACAAAGACCAATCAATAACCTAGCACCTTACAGCTATTTAGGTTAGCAGCATACTTAGGTTTATTTGATTAAATAATATTATTCCTACGATCTTATTCGAAATCAATCATAAAATAGTCAAAGACACAAAGTAAATTACCTAATAGTAACCTATCTTAATGACAAATAATAATCAATGCAACTATGGAATAATAAAACTTAATTAAACAACCTCAAGTACATATACGCATCAACTCAATATAATTAAACCTTTTACTAGTTCATAAATCCATAACGATAAATAAAACCCAAGCCAAGATCAAACGTCAACAAAAGTTCATCATAAGCCTAGGCGGTCTAAGGGTTTAGCCAACAACCATACTCAAGATCAAACGATAATAAATCGGTTCATACAATAAATTCATGACGGAAATAATAAATTCAAGCCGAATAATAAGGATGTTTGGATGAGGAGGAGTTGAACCCTAACGCTCTCTGGTTGAACCAATAGCTTTTTCTCTTCTTTCTAAATTAACAGGGAAGCCCCATTTTCGTTCGTCTCCTTCCGTTCGCTGCCCAGCTTCAAGTCCAACCAAAAAGGTGCGCCGACTTCACACCTCTTCCGTGGGTCTGTATCACAGATGTTATATAATACTTATTGGCATGTGAGGCCCATGTGATGTTTCCCAACTACTTTATTTGAGTAAAAGTCGAACGATTAATATGGCCTGCATTATTCAACCAAATAACAAAAGTAAGATTTATATTAATATTGCATGCACGTTCAAACAACTTTTAATTCATGTTTATCTTCTTTCAATTCTCATTCAAACAACTTTTAGCTCGTTCACTTTTTAAACCTTTAAAATCTAGATACAAGCCCATTATTAGTAAAGTTCATTAAAAACCAATATTAAAGTCACGAAAAACTATGGGAATTACTTATAATATTTATATATATTTAGCCTATATCAATATATATATATATATATATATATCAATATATATATATATATATATATATATATATATATAACATCCAAGTAATCGCATTAGGGTCGAGCAAACGTACAACCCAAACAGGCAACATCAGGGTTGAGCAAACGTACAACCCAAACACGTAACATCTCATCAACGTATGCAAACACAAAGTAGGCATACGCAACATCCGTAGTCAATACGACTACAACATCGCCAAATATAGGCCATACAATTATATATATATATATATATATATATATATATATATATATTATAACATCCCAAGGCCTACCATATACTAGAAAGCCTATATAAAATAGTTTAAATGTTTCATTAAGTAAAATCACTTAGGTGTGCATGCTAGCCCAAAACATAAAAAGAGTTAAAAAGGGGCTTCATGAACTCACCTGACACAAGACGCGTATTCACTATAAGCCAGATGATCCCTAAGTAATCCCAAGACTCAAACACCTGTCGGTTTACATTCAATCAATACTAATGACATCAAGATGACTCGTTTACCCTACGAGACGTTCGAACGGGGTTCGGGTCACCTAAAGCCTCGACCTCATCAAACTAAATCACAACATCCCCGAGGCCTCACATTCACCAAAACGACCCTTAGACACTCCCGGGAATAAAGAATTCCCAAATTACCCTCGGAAGCACTAGGTGATGCCAATACGCGTGTTTAAGAGTCGATTAGGCCATTAACATCCAACTCAGCCCCGTGTGGACCCAACATGATAAAATTACAGCCAACAAGTCCACACGACGCTACACGAGTCAAATGGGTCGGTAATTCGCAAGTACAACGCACCAACTACTCAATAAACGAAATTGCGCGTTATACCAACCTGTTGGAGTAACCGACAACCAATTCAGCCCCATAACTTATAAAAATGATTTTTCAACAGCCCGTACACCAAACCAAGTGTCCCCGAGCTGAATTGGTCGTTAATCACTTCAACCTTCGCGTTAAACGCATCCAACTACAATTCTAGTCAACCGAACACAATCTTTCAAACGATAACTAGTTGACCAATCTAACGAACACCAATGAACACGATACTTAAGTATGATATACGGGACATACCTAGGAAGATTGGGGTGCAAAAACTTGCTTCAAACAGCCCCGACAAGAAAACAATTGAACATCCACCGGTTAAGCCTAAAACGAACTTATCGATCAATAACATGTAACGTGCAGTTTTTAGCATGCGAAGATGCATTTAATTACATAGGATAACCTTTGATATAAATTATTATATTTTTACTAGAATTTAATTAATGTCTTAGGTTTATAAAAATATTTTTATTATATTTCTCTAGTGAACAAAAAAATTATAAAAATTCATCCAACACTGCAAGGTACGTGCAGCTATTTAAGTGCGCAACAAAATACTTTTATTTTTACAAAAATTGATTACCAAACCAAATTAAACGATTCCAATTGGGTTTGATTCTTAACTGAAAATATTAAGTTATAGAAGTGGAACTAACTGATTTGGACTTGTTGAAAGAGAGTTATGATGTCGGGAAGGCAGACCAGAATCCGTCATCCCGTATCAGCTTTGCCACTCGATCTTATAAATTCATAAAAACCATTCAAATCTCGTCCAAAAATTACATATTATACCTTTATGTAAACTAGACTCAAAGTAGAACATCATGGAAACAAGAATCGATCAAATTCAGTGGATTAGCATTGCGTTACAGACCCTACAATAAACGTATACGAATCTGTCAGCAAACTGTTATCATCAAAAGTCAACCCTAACGTATTCGATAACGGGTTTAATGGTGAAAAAGACTTGCATGGACGTTAGACTAACCTTGAATTGAAGTTTTATGGCTTAATCTTGGCTGGAACAAAGGAAAATCGCAGGGGGGGGCCTTGAAGCTGCCGATCGGACAAGAGTGGCTAGGGTTAGGTTTTTTTTTTTTTGTTTATTGTTATAATATAAAAATGTTTCATCCAAGCCCCTCAAATTTGAAAGATTTGGCAACTTGAAAGGAAATATTAAATAACTTAACGTACTGGGAAGATGGTTGGGTCAACGAAAGATGCCAGATAACTCCCGAGAAATATACATACTCTACATGCTTAAAATCTTTAAACCAGAAATTAACGGGTGTTACAAATAATGAAATGAAGATAAAGCAGAATATTAAAATTTTCCCTTAAGATCGGTATTTCTAAACGCATATAAAGTTCCATTTTAACAAAATAAAAAGATAAAAATAAGCAAAAGTTGTATAAAATCTTAACTCCGAATTCGTATAATACCGTATTATCGTACGGAGAAAGTCCAAGATTTCATACGAAACACCAAGAAAATAAAGCAGAATACTCAAATATTAATCCTCAGCTCGTATAATCTTATCGCATAGGGGAGGATCCTATATTTGAATAAAAATAAAGAAAAAAAAATAAAGCTAAATTTCTTTGCAAAACTAAAGGTAAAACAAAGCAGAATTTTCTTCAAAAATGAACGCATGCACACACAGCAATATTTTTAACTGTTTAACCTTTATTAAATCAAATATAGTATCACACGTCAAGGTGTTATTCGACAAAATTCGGCATTTCGTTATATTTTAAATCTTATAAGTTCCTATAAATATCATATTGATGGCCTCACGTATTTTTTAATCTAATTTATTCATGCACTAGATTAATCCCGTAAATGTACTATCATTTTCTTTTTTGCTCAAGAACTCATTTTGATGAGCATTTTTCAATGTTTTTGAATTTTTCACTATTTGAATGTTTTTGGAGTTTTTAATTTTTCTATACAAACAAAAACCACAATATTTTTGGATTTTTACATTTTTATCCCCCTAAAAACAAATAACAAAATAACAATAAAAATGAGAATAAAATGATTAAACCAAGATTTTGAATATCAGTTAACGTTCTTAAACCATTTATACCAAGTAAGTATTGAAAACGCGTTTTGTCGAAAGCCTTGGTATAAAGTGATAACGGATTTCAATATTTATTAGTTTCTTTTTAAAACAATCACGTATAAAGTGATAATGGATTTCAATATGTTTTGGTTTGGAATGTTGAACTGGATTTTTGGTTATTGAAATAGCGGCCGAATTGTCAATAAAGATGGGAGTAGTAAGAAACTTCAAACCATAATCCCGCAGATGCTGCTAGATCTAGAGAACCTGTGAACAGCAACTTGAGGCCGCCACATACTCCGCTTCGGCTGTTGAAGTTGGGACCGTTGTTTACTTCTTACACTGCCAGGAAACAAGCCGGTTTCCTAAGAACTGACAACCCACTTTTGTAGACTTGAAGTTGATCTTGCATCCTCCGTAGTCGGAGTTAGTATAAGCCGTCAGATCAAACTTATCGTTCTTGGGGTACCACAACTTGATGTCTGGATTTCCCCTCAAATAATATAAGATACGCTTAACTGCCGCCAGATGAATCACTCGGGGACTCGATTGATACCTAGCACATAAACAAATAGCAAACATAACATCAGGACGTGATGCAGTCAAATACATAAGAGAACAAATCATTGCTCAATACATGGTCGGATCAACGGTATCCTCCAATTCATCCAGTGACAAATTGTGACCCACGGGAAGAGGTGTCGAAGGGATTTTTCTGGCAGAAATCTTGAATCGGCCTAAGACATCGTTCACATATTTCGTCTGATGGATAAAGATCCCTGAATCAGAATGGTGAACTTGCAGTCCCAAAAAGAAGCTCATCTCCCCCATCGAGCTCATCTCGAATTTTGTCTGCATCGTCGTCTCGAACTCTTTGCATAAGCTGCCCTTCGTCGAACCAAAAATAATATCGTCCACATAAATCTGGACGAGGAGCAGATTGTCACCAACATTCTTGTAAAATAATATACAATCCACAATTCCCCTCTTGAAGCCACTAACAATCAAATGGTCAGCCAACGTGCTGTACCATGCTCTCGGGGCCTGGTGTAAACCACATAGATCCTTATTTAAACGATAAACACGCTTTGGATCGTCTGGATCTTCAAAGCCACGAGGCTGCTTCACGTACACTTCTTTGTGAATATCTCCATTCAAGAATGCCGATATAACATCTACCTGATTAAATTTGAAGTTTTTGTAGGCTGCGTAGGCTAGAAATATGCGTATCGCTTCCAGTCGTGCTACTGAAGCGTACACTTCGGTGTAGTCAATGTCTTCTTGTTGATTATATCCCAACACGACCAATCGTGCCTTGTTTCTCATAATAACGCAACGGTCGTCTTTCTTGCACTTATAAACCCACTTAGTCGGTATAGCCCTTTTTACTCGGTTGGTTTTGTCAATATGATTCCATACACCCAGTCTTACGAACTGCTGCAGCTCCTCCTGCATAGCTTCAACCCAAGACGGTTCCTTGAGTGCCATTGTGACACTTGTTGTTTCTATCTGTGATAGGAAGTAAGTGTATCATGCAATGTTCAGAATCCCCTGTTGAATGGAAATCCGCATAGGCACACAAAATCGGATCATCTGTAGGAGATACGTTACAATCAACCATGTCATCCATACATTAGCTAGCTGGTATCTCGTTCGAACACTATCGTTCACATCACCAATTGTCTGTTCCTGCGGATGATTAGTGTGAATCCTTAAAGAAGGATTCGCAGGTACAGATACATTATTACCAAGATTGGTAATGTTTTCCTTGGCTGTGTCTAAAGAGACAGCTGATGATACATCTTCAACTAGAATCGGCTTGTTTGTTTCTTGAGTTTGGTCCAATGGAACTGAACATGAGTTGACGAAGTCAGCGTCATTGGAAGATTCAGAACCATCATTAGATGTCTCTTATACGTTAGGAGTTTCGTTCACATCTAAAGTAGAAGAACTTGGAATCGGAAGACATTGTTCCTCCAAATACGAGCGTACCAAGTGTTCAGATATCTCATCAACTGCTGGAGTGAACGAATTAAATAAACCGTCATAGTCGAACATCCAATTATGACCCTTGCCGGCTGGAGGTGTAGTGTGTCTTTGACAATCTACATGATACCATTCCTCTACACATCTAGAAGAAAGATTGAAGATACGCTTCCTAGGAGAATTATAACCTAGAAAGTAACCTTCAAATGCCTTTTCATTAAATTTCCCAGCATCTCTCTTCAATACCGTACATGGACACCCGAATGGTTCCAAATACTTTAGATTAGGCTTACGGTTATTCAGAAGTTCATAACTTGTTTTCTTGAACTTTTTTACCGTTAGGACACGATTCAACGTATAACAAGCAGTATTCACAGCTTCGTTACAGAATTGAACGGGAAGCTTAGAATCTGCTAGCATCGTCCTAGCCGTCTCTATCAACGTCCTATTCTTCCGTTCAGACACACCGTTTTATTGAGGAACATACGGAGCATTGAATTTCCGATGTATTCCGTGTTGAATACAGAAGAAATCCAGCACATTGTTTTTAAACTCAGTTCCATTATCACTTAGAAATCGTCTCACTTTCAATTTGTAAAGTGATTTGATCTTAGTAATAAGATCCTGAATTAAAACAGGAGTCTGATCTTTAGAATCCATAAATAATACCCACGAGTACCTCGAGAAATCATCGGTTACTACCAAACAATACAAATCACCCGCAATACTGGCACAATTCACCGGACCGAATAAATCCATGTGAAGTCGTTCCAAAGGCGTGATAATCGAATTAATCTATTTGCACAGGTGTGACTTCTTTTGTTTCCCCTTTTTACACGCAACGCAGTGATCATTCAGCTTAAAATTCTTGAGGGTTATATCATCCACTAAATCATTTGCAATAAGATGATTCATTTTGCGAACGTGAATGTGTCCCATGCGTCGATGCCACAGAATTGAGTCTTTCTCCGTCGCCTTGGAGACAAAACATGTTTCAGAGAGTGAAACGTTTAAGTTAGTACTCATGTCAAGGACATAAATATCATGTGATCGAGGAGATCGCATGACAACCATATCTTCAGGAATCGTGTATCCCGGTTGAAGGATAACACATTCCTTGTCTGTTAAAATCGTAGTGTATTTTTTGTCACATATCTATGAGACACTAAATAGATTGTGATCTACTTTTTCATAATAATTAGCCCGTTTGAATGTGATTTTACCATTCGAAACCTCCCCTTCTTTCGTAATCATTCCACCATTATTACCCGCGAAAGCAACATATCCTCCCTGAATATCTTTAACATTGTTGAGAAGATTAAGGTTGTCGGTAATATGCCGAGAACATCCGCTATCTAATATCCATTTGTCACCTGATATAGACTTGGATGAACTCTACACAAAAATTAAAATGATTAGTTCAAAAAGGAAGCCCAAGCCTCAGTCTTGGGCTCTCCTTTCGAGATTTTCGGAGATAAGTTTAATTTAACACTCGTGTTTGGCACCTGAGAGTATGTAACTGGTTTCTTGTTTTCCTTCTTTAAGTAACCGTCACGAATTACTCTTGAGTCCGTGTTTTTACAAATAGGTTTAGCAAAGTCAACAAATTTGTTTGATACTTTAGAAACTTCATCCCGAACCACTTTCCTCGGGTTGACGTTCGAATACATTATGAACGAATCATCAACTTGAGATTCTGTCGATTGGGCTAGGTTGTTTAGTTGATGACTTGATGTTGTCAACCTTGGCTTTGCATTTCTTGGCCACATGACCGGTCACCACACTTAAAGCACAAACGAGTGTCTAAATTTTTTTGTGGTTGAACACTTGTCTTGTTTTCATGCTTCGGTTGATAAACATCAATTTTTGGTGTCTCAACAGTCACCGACTTTGAAACCTCATTAGTTAATCCCTTTTTATGTTTATAAAATTCAGATTTAAGTGTCATTTTAGTACATGTGGTTTGTCTAATTACGCAACTTTAGTACCATTTTTAAATTTATTGCAAATGGCTACCTCACTTTCCTAAAACTTGAAATTTTAGTACTTTTTTCAAACTTCGTCTATATTTGTCCGTTAAGTTAGGGGCATTTTGGTAACTTTGTAATTTTATTTATTTTTTATTTCCTTTTAATCAAATTCACCTTGACGGATTTCCTTCAAAAAAATCAAAATCACAAAGAAAGTTTGAAGCTTGGGTCAAATCCTAAACCTAAATCCCAATCTATCCAATCACTAGAAATCGATCCAACAGTTTCATGCTCCACCGCTCTTCGACCACCATTGGACGCTGTTGTAAACAAGATTGAAGCTTCCGGCCACCAACAGCTGCTTACAACTTCGTCGAAATTTACAACATTGAAGCTTCTGATGCCGGCGTTTCTCAGAAAACAAGATTGTTCGCCGGCGCAAAGGAGTTTGGTTCATTTTCTGGTGAAAACTTGTAAGGCTTTGAGAGCATTTGGATATGAGTTCAACTGCTTGATTTCTTTCCAGATTGGGAGAAGAGAGAAGACGGTGATGATGGTGGCTGGTGGCAGTGCAGGAAAGAGATGGGGGTGAAGATGGTGGCTGGTGGCGGTGCAGGACGGATGGGGTGAAGATGGTGGCTGGCGGCGGTGCAAGACGGAGATAGGGTGAAGATGGTGGATGGTGGCGGTGCAGGACGGAGATGGGGGTGAAGATGGTGGCCGGTGGTGGTGCAGGACGAAGATGGGGGTGAAGATGGTGGTAAGTGGTGGTGTAGGATAGAGATGAAGATGGGGAAGCTGGGAGTGTTTGGGATTTTAGTTTAGGGTTAGGAAAGTTTAATAGGGGGTTGGAGTTGGATTTGATTAAAAGAAAAGAAAAAATAAATGAAATAACCAAGTTACCAAAGTGCGCTTGACTTAACGGACAAATATAGACGGAGTTAGAATAAAGTACTAAAATTGCAAGTTTTAGGAAAGTGAGGTAGCCATTTGCAATAACTTCAAAAACAGTACTAAAGTTGCGTAATTGAACAAACCACAGGTACTAAAATGACACTTAACTCTAAAATTTAAGATTGGTAGTATTCGAAGAACTTTCCAATCCTGATGATTTTACAAATTTAATACGTTGAAAAAAACTTGAAACGGGTTTCACTTGAACACTTGTTGATTTAGATTTATGAAATTTTTGTTCAAGTTCGGCAACTTTTGAAGTGTCATCATTAAAAACACTTTCAATCATTTCCGGCTTAAGAAGATTCAATGGAACTTCTTTATCCAAAAACACTTTTGATAAGCCTTTTAATTTAAAAACCATTCCCTTGGTTGATTCATTTTGTGGATTAATAAATTTCACCAAGTCCTCATCAGACACAGTAGGCTTGTCTGATTTCTTTACATTAAATTGCACTTTTGGCTTTTTCAAGGAATCTCCCGAGGGCTTCGAACCATACACAGCTTGTTTGAATTCCTCAAGTTCACACAAAATATGATTATCAGAAGGTATGCTATCGTTTTTGACAATCATTTCCGGTTCGTATAATTCCTCAATTGAACCATCTAGTTGATTTTCAGTAAAGACTCAACTTCTTTTATTATGAACATGAATTGGTTCTTGAATTTTTGGTTTTGTCTCAACATTTTCAGTTTTGAGTGAATCAACAACGGGCATTTATGAATTGGTAGATTTTTCCACAATAGGAATGCTCATGTAGTCTCCTTTAAATGGAGGACGAATCTCAACATAACCCAGCCTAGCTTTACCATTTTTCTTATGTACATTATTGACTTCAATAATTTCATTTAAGAGAAATGAAGTGTCTCTAAATTTCCCAAGTTTTTTTTTTCAACTCCATAATTTCATTCTCAAGTTTAGTGGCGTTGGTTTGGAGTTTGAGAATCTCCTAAAAATGTTGCTCAACTACCAAAATTTTACAGTTAACTTCCGCTTTTAGATCATGATTACTTTCAGACAAATTTTTTATTTTAAAGTGTAGATTGGTCCAACAATTTGGATTTTTGTCTGAAACATTCATTAATCATGGAAAGCTCATTCACGAGTGTAGTGTTATGTTGTAAAGTAGAGTCAAGTTTAACTTTGAGTTCAACACAACTATTACACTCGGTAACAACTTGGGTAGTTACTGTCTCATGTGATTCATTCAAAGATAGGTTAAATGAAGAGTTAGTGCAAACCTCTTAAATCTTTGCCATGCAGGAAAAAGAAACTTTTTGTTCAGATGAAGAGTTGAGAGAATCAGTCTCCGAATCAGAACTCTAACTTCCATATGTTAAGTTATCGCCACTCGCATCTTCAAAATGCTCTACTGGATCTACTATAGCAAGATTTGCTTGATTAACCAGTAATCGTTGTGACCAATCCAACCCTTCATTAGCAACAAGTTCTTGTGAACTAGCCGCTTTATTCTGATCCCCCTCTGATGGTTTCTTCTTTTCAGATCCAGGCGAACTTTTTCCTAAAGACCTATTAGCATTACGAGGACCCGCGTATTCTTTCTTTGGCTTATCACACTCTTTGGCAAAATGCCCAAAGTCTCCACAGTTGTAGCATTTGAATTATAATTTATAGAACCCAACCCTCTTGTTCAGAGTAGGTAGGTCCTTTCTGGTTCGTTGCATAAACCGTTTTACCTTACGTACTATCATAGTGATGTTCCGTTTTAGGTCTATGAGCTCTTGATCATCAGGGTCGATCTGGTCATAATCTTCATCCGTGAGTTCGCTGGTCGCTATCTTACTCCCAACAAGTTGTTCGTAAGATGACATAAAAGCACTTAAAAACGTGAACTGCTGCTCCGCTTCCTTCAGATTTACATGAGGCAGAGAGCATGATGAGTTTGAATCTGAACCTGAGTTGGCACCTGACGCCATTAAACATACATTAGGCATCGCATTACTATTACGAGACTCTTTTTGGGACTTCTGAGTGAAGAAAGTAGTGATCGGGACTGAACTTGAAGCATTGCTTGCTGGTAACGAACCACCATAGAGAGTAGGATTTTAATTATCCTTCAGTGAGTTTTGGCATTTCAAGTCGTACTCTCTTTCTTCTAACTTGTTAATAAACTGTTCAGCAGTAAGTTGATCATTACGAAAATAACCATTCTCTTTAAGCACAAGTTAGAATGTTGAGTAAGAAGGTGGTTATGCATTCTTCAAAGTATAAATCTTGTCCACTTCAGTTAGTTCAAGTTTAACAGCAGACATTTCTGCCATAAGATGACAAAATTAACTGATCATTTCTTCCACAGTCTCATTCTTTAAGAGAGTAAAATTTCTAAATTGAAATTTCACTAGAGTCTTTTTTCTCTCAAGTGTGTTCCCTAAACTTTGGGTTTTCACGGAAGGAAATAATGAAGCACAAGTCTTGATATTTCTGTATTGATGAAATATGTGCTCTGGTAACGCCATAGTGAGAGTTGAATAAGCTTTGGTCGTACTCTCTGCTTCCTTGGTCTCATGTGCTTCATACATATGATGAGCCTTTTCAGTCTAACCTAGTGTTTCACTCCCCACAAGTGGTGCCTTATAAACAACTTCCAGAAATATCACACTACGTGGATGAACGGATCCAAGATGAGCTCGAAACTTCAGCTCCCAAAGTGAGAATTCAGACAATTTCAGTAGTTTGGGACATTTATTGTGAGACCTAATCTCATTGTCCATTGATAACATTTGCTACATCAAGGCGTTCTGTGAGGCTAGAGCATAATACGAGGCTTGATTTTGAGAAGCCATGATTTGACAAGGTCTAACAGTCAAGAGTCTAAATTTGTTAAATCAAAAAACTTAAAAACACTGTTCACGAATTTGCACTGTCTAAACAGATAAGAATAGTAGTTCACGAATGTGTAAGGTTAATGAATGAGAGTTAGCGTATGTGATCGTGTAACGAATGTACCAAGGTAACGAATGTGATTAGCGAATGTTTAGTTAACGAATGAGGAACAAGCGAACGGTGAAACGCTGTTTTAACGAATGAAGTTTTGACGAATGATCCCTAACGAATGATCAGTTAAAAGGTTAGCGAATCAGTCGTCAACAATAACGAACCAGTCTTCAACAGTTTAACGAATTAGTATTCAAACATTCAAACCATTCTGAAGTTCCAATCGAAGTCCAGATTTGTCCAGATTAACCAAAAATTATACCAATCCACTCGGAATTCAATTCCGAACCTCACTGGACCAATCGAAACTCACAAACAATCCAACTCAAACCTCAACCAAACTTTTCAAAAACATCGTAAACCGCCATTAATCACCAATTCATTATCCTTCCAATTACCTTAACACTAAGTTCCAACTACCTTTACACAAGCTTAATTACGTTTAACGAGTATCCTCTGTTTCACCGGACAACAATTAACCAGTAAAGTCTATCAATTCATGATGAAATTGATCAATAACAGATACAATAATAATGAACATTCACGCAGATCCGATCCTCCGGCTCTGATACCACTTGTGGAACCTTGTAAGGATCTAGATCGTTGATTACAACGTGATGTTCACGAGGCTAATATGATTAATACGAAGTCAATATGTTTAGTGTGTGTAGTCTGAGTGAATTTTGGCAGAGTAACGAGGCACAAACATAATAAACAAAAGCTTCGATACATTACTGATAATGTTAAGGATATATATAGGAAATGACACATTCGTTAAGTTAAGACTTAACGAATGTGTTATTCGTTGCATTAACTATAACCAATGAACATACTCATTCGCTTTACATTTACCTAAAGAATAGCCCTTCATTCGTTTGACATGTTCGTTAAACAAAGTTAACGAATGTGGCTCATTCTTTACGGAGTAACGAATGGCATTACAATAGAGCGAGTGTGGGTTATTTACAAAAATACCTGTAACATTTCGAATTTTCTAAACCCGTATTCGTTTGCATTTAGCCCAACTTGGAATATTTTGAGATCTTTATTATAAATTAAAAATCAGATATTTATAAGACTTTAAGTTTCTAATATTCACTTTAGGCCCTTCATACTTTAAATGATGTTCAATTCTTAATTTATGCATAAAGGATTCATTATTTATCCAATTCTCAAACTACAATGACTAAAAGCGTCAAAAATCAAATTCCTCTCATTTTGTCCAGAGCACCACGTGATGGGGTGGCCTTCCCCCACCGCGCGGCGCCTTGGAGCCCCTGCACAGATCGTGTAGTCGATTTTCTTTCCTAGTTCATTTTTAGCATGTAAATCGCTTATTTTAGGCATAAATCGAGTGAATTAAGGTCCAATAAAAGGATATTAACTAAAATAAAAGTCCATACCCTTAGATTACTAATCAAGCACAAAATCTTTCGGTTTATTTCGTAGATATACTCATTAAAATCGTATCTTGTTACTTAAACGAGTAAATCTTCCAAATATGGTTCGTTTTTGCTATTCTTATATAAACAAGCCTCATAATCTACGCCACAAACTTTACATGAAACCTAGGAGACATCCTCAGCCGTCACCTACCTCTGTTCATCACCAAAACCTTCGGTTTTTGCTTATTCATTGAAGATACAAGCTTGTTCGTTCGACTTTGCATGCGTATGGACCTTTGACTCATCGTATCTATTGATTCTTTCACTTCCCAGGTAAGTTGTAAACATAGGAATCGTTCATATACATTCCCTAGTCAATAAATTTAATCAATTTCGGTGGTTAAAGGGTGTTGACTAGTCAATTTGTTTAAAACTCGTTAATCAAATAAGTCAATAAGTTTGACTTAACATTTTCTCATACTTATGGTGGGATTCAATGTTCGGTCAAGAAGACTTTTATTCTCGTAACGTAATTTGAAGGCTACTGACCAAAACCCGACTTCAGACTCGCTGTTTGGATTCTAGTAAGTACCAGCTCGCTTAAATCTTTAAACAAACATAACTTGAATTCTAAATGTCCGTTTAGATTGATTCCAGCGGCCACAAGTTATTTTTTATTTATATTATCATATATCAAAGATTCGGATTCTGGTTGATTATAACATTTGACGTGTAGTGGATGACTCACTTATTCGTTAGCTCGTTTATTCACATTTATTAATCGTTTGTCATTAATCTAAGGTGAGTTTGATCATTCCCTTTTTCATACACTATTTTCAAATGTTTTGGGGACATATGCGTACTTATTCATATTTTCTATAATATATATATACACACAAACACGCAAACATAATCATTATGTGTAAATCAATTAAATGCTATTTGCTAATTGTTATTTACTTATGTGTATATTCTTTCATTCTCGGAGAGGTCTAACATATCCCCTTGTATAGGGTTCTCATTAGTATGATCATACGACCGTCTTAGTAACCAAAGCCCGATTCAATTGGCGAAGGTAAACCGACAAATTTTAGTCATCGTAATCAATGCCTGATTCGCATGGCAACGATTCATTGGCACACTAGCAAGACTTTGGTTGCGTATATGGTTTGTTAAGTTTTGATTGAATATTTCCACATAGGTTGGTTTGCGTGTTTAGCATTTATCATTTATCTATCATATATATATGTTGTTATTGTGTCAAAATCTGGTGATCATCTCACTCAACATGTGTTGTTGACAAACTCTTTTATTTTCTATGCATATGCAGGTTTCTTTGTATTGAAGATTGAAGTTGGACGCTTAGACAAGACCTTAGGGTTTAACAAAGATAATCATTGCTTAAGTTTGTTTGGAAATCATGTTTAACTATTTGGAATATTTTGTTATATTTGGATATTGTGTGTATATTCTTTGAATAAAATAATTAATTAGATATTGTCATTTATATTCATGATAGTATCTTCGAGCTGTGAGCAACCGGATCACGCCCCGGCATTTCCGCCTTAGGTTGGGGTGTGACAATACCCCTTACATTATCAAACATTATAATAATAATATAATAAAGACCGAGACGCTCAAGTCGTGTATCAACATGAAGTCAAGGATTCAAGTAATATATTTGACCCATCTAAATGATGATCATGCAACACGGGCCTCCCCACCACGGGTTCAACCCGAGTAATATATTTGACCCGGTTACAATTACCATGCATACACAGAATAGGCCTACTCACATATATCTTAGTCACAAAAAACTAAATAACATCAACAATCATAGGCTATAGGGAAATATATATAAGTCAGTCCAGTAAACCTATACAAGTAAGGTCTACACGTATTTAATTAATACTAGGCCTAATAATATTCTCGAGCCCAGACCATAAGTAATATATATACATAACCTTAAGGAATTTATGACCCAAGACACGTCTAAATTATCATAAGGCATAGAATATAATTCACACCTGTTTTTATAAATGCACAAATAATAATAATACTAGGCAATGCCATCCAAATAGTTTTAACGAGTAAAATTGATTAATAATTGTAATAGGGTGTGTATGTCAGCCCAAAACGTAAAAAGATTTAAAAAGGGGCATCTTGAAACTCACCTGCCATGAGTCACACAAATAACAACAAGCTGAAGAACCTCTAAGTAACTCCACAAACCAAAAGCTTGTTAGATTGCACATAAAGGTTACTAACCAAACCGTACCGACTCGCTTATCCTACGAGGCGTTCTAACGTGATTTAATTGACCTAAGGCCTCATCCATACAAATTCCAATTACATCAGCCCTTGAGGCCTCATAATTACCAAAACCACCCTTAGTTAAAGTCGGGGACAAAGGATTTCCAAACTGCACCCGAAAGTCGTTAAATGTGTCGAATACGCGCGCTAACAAGTTGTTTAAGTAATCATCAACCAACTCAACCCCATGTGGTTAAATTTTAGTATAATTATAGCCAACAAGTCCACATGACACTTCACGAGTTGAATGGGTCGGCAATTCACTTGTACAACGCACAAACTACCAATTAAACGCAAATTTGTGTTGTACCGACCCGTTTGAGCTACCGAAAACCAATTCAGCCCCATTAACATAAAAATTAAGTTTTTTACAGCCCGTATATCATTCCGAGGCTACACAATCTAAATTGGTTGTTAATCCCCTCAAACAACACACGAAACGCAACAATCAACAATCTAGACAACCGAAATCCTAGTTTTCAATCTGTCGACAATTGACCAATCAAACGAACGTCATTGCTCACGTTACTAAAGTATAATATATATATGACATACCTAAGAAGATGACGGAGCAAAAAATTCACTTTAAACAGCCCCGAAAGGTACTTAATTGGACAGCCATCGGTTATGTCCTAAACCGAAATATATTGATCAATAAGCGAGTAACTAAAAGGAATTTAGGTGAAAAAGACTTTCATTGGTATAATACTAACCTTGAATTAGAGTTTTGAACCTTGGAGTGGCTGGAATATTGAAGAAATTGGTGGATTTTGGGGCTGTCTTGGCGCCGATCGGACCAGCGAAAGAAAGAAAAAAAAAGAGGCGCCTAAGTTTATTAATTAGATAACCAGACCCTATACTTGTAAAATTAGATATCTTGTTTCCAAAGTTAAATAATATCAATTTCAAGAATGACCAGGAGGTCCCTTAAGATGCCAGATCGGGTCCGGTTAATAAACAAACTCTACATGGCTTCCTTTCATAACAACAAAATTTAACGAGTGTTACAGAATGTAAAAGAAATGTAACGAAGGTATGGTTGTACGGTATGAAAAAAGGCTCCTGGTCCTAATAATAACCGAGGTATGTATGATGTCGGATCCTTATAATTTCGGAGGTATGAGGATGCCAGAGCCTTATAATTTCTGAGGTATGTAGGGTGCCAGACCCTTATAATTTCCGAGGTATGTAGGGAGCCAGACCCTTATAATATCTGAGGTAAGTAGGGAGCTAAACCCTTATAATATCCGAGGTATCTAGGGTGAAATGCTCTTAAAATAAAGAAGTGATATGAAGGTAATGTAGGCATAGAAGTAATAAGTAAAACAGTAAGAATGTATGAAAGTATGTATGTATGAATGATATATGAACAGATAAGTATTTAATACGTATCTCCGGAACATGTGTTAATAAGTGAGTTTGTGTAATGTATTTTGATTAACTAGAACTCACTTAGTGTAGCTGATAGTTAGTACGCACGTAGGTGAATTGAATGAGGTAGGTTGCTTAGAGGGAGACACATGGTGAATAAACAAAGACTGGCATCGAAGAGAAGAGAATTCACATGTTATTTATGTTTAAATGATTAAGACTTATGTTATTTTACTTAACCAAGTACTTAAGTTACGATTGAATGTATGAATTTTTATTTTCGTAATTTGTTTTAATTAACTCTGATTTCCGAATTATGTGAACGAGTAAATCTAACCAGCACAAAAGTAGGGCACCCAGGAACGGGGCCTTATAGGTTGGTATCAGAGCATAAGTTCGAGAGAATAAGTATCCTAAATGCTTAGACTCGAATAGAGAATGGGACGAAAAGAAGAAAGAAAGAAGATACAAGTCCGAGGATGCCATGTGTCACTCAAGCAAGCCTAAATATATGAATTACGTTACGTATAATTTAGGGATAAGTAAGAACTTATATGAATTGTTAGAGATAGAATTGCTTTCTTATATTTGAAATGTTTGATTTTCTAACTACTTTAAGTAGAACTAAGCACAAGTAGACTCACGAAAGGAAATGTATAGGACACAGAGAGTAATGTGAGTAGCTAATCCCAGCTGGCCACTGTTTTTACCTTCAACGTTACTATCTTTGTACTAAATAGTTCCTCACGTGATGATGTTTGTGTTTTTCCATTAGAATTCAGATGGCTGGTGCTAAGACAATTGCTAGACAAGAAGGGTGCACGGGAAACCATGGTAGGCCTCGTATAAATTGAGTGCCCTCTAAAGAACCGATTACTGAACCTAGTAAAGAAAAAAGCATGACTGTGAGAGAGGAAGAGCATCTGCTGGACCCTACTATTTAAGCTACTATCACACAGGCAGTTGCTTCTGTAGTGAAGAGTCTCCAACTAGACAAGTCCACTGAAAGCTATACCAGGACTGTTGAGAATACTGGGGAAAGTAGTAAGAAGGAAAATGAGACTGAGATTGAGGCGTCAGGTGAGGTTAGTTCTGTGAAGGTTAATGATGGGAAGAGAGGCTGAGGTGGTTGTAACTATAGAACCTTCAAAGGTTGTGACCCACCTCAGCTAACTGGTACAAGTGACGTGATCGCTACCCTTCAATGGATAACCGCAATGGATAAGGTTATCCACATTAGCGAGTGCCATCCTGACCAAGCTATGGGCTTCGCTACACAGTCGTTTGGTGATGAAGCTATGTTCTGGTGGGAAACTGTTGAACAAAGAAAGACTGATGCTGAAATCAAGGCTATGAAGTGGGAGGATCTGAGAGAGATGGTAATGAATAAATTCTATGCTGATGCCGAGGTGGAAAGGGCAGAGATGAGATTTATGAACTTGAAAGCATGAAAGACGACACACCGTTAGTACACTACTGAGTTTAACCGAATGTCAAGACTTGTGCCCGAGATGGTGAATACTGAAGCTAAGAGAATTAAGTGTTATCTCAGAGGACTTCCACAAAACGTGCGTACACTAGTCATAGCAAGTAGACCTGCTACTTTTGATTCCGCGGACAAACATGCAAAGATGGTTTATGTTGACATGGTGGTGAATGAAGTGGTGGTAGAGGAGAAGAAAAAAAAGAAGTGGGTTGCTCATGCAAAGCGGCCCGGTACTCAGATGTGGAATTCCAACGACAAGAAATAGAAGATGTGGGAAAGGAAATCGTGCAAGACTTGTGGTAAAATGCATGGTGGTGAATGTAAGTGGAGTGCTAGCACTGATGTGTATCATAAGTGCGGGAATCCTCATGGAGGAGAGTGTAGACTTGGGTCAAACGCCTGTTATAAGTGTCAGAACGTGGGGTATACGCTCATGAATGTAAAGCAAAACCTACCTCTTACAAATGTGGGAAGACAAGTCATATGGCTCGAGAATGCACTGAAAGTGAACCTGGGGGTAGTGGAAAGAGAGATGCTGAAAAGACAAGGCCAAAAACAAGAGCTTACATGTTAACACAGGAGCAGGCCAAGCAGATTCCCGATGTTGTGACAGGTACATTTCTAGTAAACGGCATTTCTGCTTTTGTATTATTCGATTCAGGTGCTAATAGAAATTTCGTAGATATAACGTTCTATAAGTTAGCTAAAATGACAAGTTGTCGTGTGCCAGAAACTTTTTTGGTAAAAACGGCTAATGATACTTCTGTTAGGATAATGAGAATGGCTAAGGACGGTAAGATAGAGCAAGAGGGACGTGAGTTACCTGTTACTCATTTTGTAATGACCATAGGAGGATTCTGTGTGGCTTTGGAAATGGATTGGTTGTCTGAGTTTGAGGCTCAGATAGTGTGCAAGAGTAGGTTAATCAGGTTAAAGTCCTTGGATGGTGGTACAATGACGGTTTATGGTGATAAGGAAAGTTCGGGGCTTAATGTCATTTCGATGAAAAAAGCCTAGAAAATGTTAAGTCGTATGTTGTCGACGCTTCGGCGGAGACAAAGGGAATGAAAGATGTTCCTGTAGTGTGCGATTATCCCGAAGTGTTCCCTGAGGACCTTCTTGGGTTGCCACCAGAACGAGAGGTAGAGCTTCAGATTGACTTAGTACCAGGAGAACGGCCCGTCGCAAAAGCACCTTACCAACTGGCGCCGTCCTAGATGAAAGAATTGATGTCCCAACTGCAAGAACTCCTCGGCAAAGGTTTCATATGACCGAGTGTTTCCCCGTGGGGCGCGCCGGTGTTGTTTGTGAAGAAGAAAGACGGAAGTATAAGAATGTGTATTGCCTATCGCGAGCTGAATAAATCCATTGCCACGGATTGATGACTTGTTCGAGCAATTAGAAGGTGCTAGTTGGTTCTCACGGATAGACCTTCGATCGGGTTATCATCACTTCAAAGTGAAAGAAGCAGACATCCCTAAAACAGCGTCTCGGACGTGACATGGACACTACGAGTTCCTCGTGATGTCGTTCAGTCTAACGAATGCTCCCGCAGCATTTATGGACATGATGAATAGGGTATGTCGACCGATGTTAGATAAGTCGGTTATCGTTTTCATCGACGATATACTGATTTATTCAAAAAGCGAGTCTGACTAGGAAAATCATCTGAGAGAAGTGTTAGAAGTTTTGAAAGATAAGAAACTGTATTCTAAGTTCTCGAAGTGCGCGTTTTGTCTACGAGAAGTTCAGTTTCTAGGTCAATCCTGAGGGAATTACTGTACACCCAGCGAAGATTGAGGCAATAAGAATTGGAAGACGCCGCAAAACCCAACTGAGATACGCAGTTTCTTAGGGTTGGCTGGTTATTATAGGAGATTCATCCAAGGTTTCTCTAAGATAGCCGTACCGTTGACCGGTATGACCCGAAAGACTGTGGTGTTCAATTGGGGTAAGTTCCAAGAAGATCCGTTTAAAGAATTAAAGAAGAGGCTCACACAGGCTCCAATTCTTGTTTTACCTGACGGTAACTAGGATTTAGTAGTCTGTGCTGACACTTCGCATCAAGGATTAGGTTGCGTGTTAATGCAATGAGGGAAAGTCATAGCATATGCATCCGGACAGTTGAAGACTCACGAAAGTACGTACCCAACGCATGATCTAGAATTAGTAGCTATTGTACATACTTTTAAGATCTGGAGACATTAATTGTATGGTACTAGGTGTACTATCTATACGGATCAAAAGAGTTTGAAATACTTCTTCGAGCAGAAGGAATTGCATATGAGATAGAGAAGATGGCTAGCGTTGATTAAAGACTATGATTGTGATATCAAGTATTAGTCGGGTAAGGCTAATGTAGTGGCTGATGCCTTAAGCCACGAAGAGGTGATGGCGACAGTGAAGTCTTAAGGAGATCAGCAAGGTTCATATAGAAGTGCTTGAAGATAAAGGATTAATGAAGAAAGAGAGAATTTTCAGACAGCAGTCTGAGTTGATAGATATTACCCAGGGAGTAAAGATTAGATTCGATTGAATGTGGATTCCACGACACGGGAATCACAGAGGTTGAATTCTAGACGAAGCTCATGAGTCTTGATATTCGATACATCCAGGATCCACCAAGATGTATCAAGACTTAAAGAATGATTATTGGTGGCTATGTATGAAGAATGAAGTGGTTGATTATGTCAGCAAGTGTTTGGCATGGTTATAGGTCAAAGCAAGGCACCAGAAATGTATGGGAAGATGCAGCCTTTGGAGATACTCGAGTAGAAGTGGGAGCACATCACCATGGATTTCATAACAAAGCTACCGCGTACAGCTAAGAATCATAATGCCATCTGGGTGATTGTGGACCGCTTGACCAAGAGTGCTCACTTTCTACCTATACGAGAAGCCATCTAGTCAGAAACCTTAGCAAATGTGTTCATTAAAGAAGTTGTAATGAAGCATGTGGTTCCGTTGTCGATCGTATCTGACAGAGATACCCGCTTTACATCTAGATTTTAGAAAATGTTCCATGAAGCGATGGGAACAAGACTAAACATCAACACGGCGTATTATCCTCAAACAGATGGGCAGTCTGAGCGGATTCTCCAATCCCTTGAGGATATGCTACATGCATGCATTTTAGATTTTGGAGGAAGTTGGGATGATCATCTTCACTTATCAAAATTCTCTTACAACAACCAGCTATCATTCGAGCATCGGTATGCCTCCTTTCGAAATGTTGTATGGTAGACGTTATAGAACTCCCATTTGCTGGGAGAGATTGGTCAAAAAGAGATGGGTAGTCTAGAAGTCGTGCAAGAAACCTCCTCAAGATTTGATCAGATCAAGGCAAAGATAAAAGCTGCTCAAGACCGTCAGAAGTCTTATGCCGATAAGCGGTGATGACTGATCGAGTTTAACGTTGGCGACAACGTGATACTTAAGGTCTCGCCGTGAACCAGTATTATTCGTTTTAGGAAGAAGAGAAATGTGAGCCCAAGGTATATTATACTATTCAAGCTCGATTTACCTGCAGAACTGGAAGGGATTCACTTTACCTTTCATTTTTCTCACTTAAGGAAATGTCTCGTCGACGACACGTCTCACGTGCCATTAATGGACATAGAAGTAGATGAATGATTGAATTACATCGATCAGCCTGTTATAATCGTTGACATAAAGGACAATCAACTCCGCCACAAGGTTATTCCGTTAGTAAAGGTGATTTGGAAACACCGTTAAGGGGTGGATGAAACATGGGAAGCGGAGGAGGAAATGCGTAAGTTCTATCCTCAGTTATTTGTGTAATAGATAGGTTTCGGTGACGAAACCTTTTAAAGGAGGGAAAACTTGTAACGTCCTCATTTCAGATTAATTAAATAATACGAGTTTATTTAAATCTTGTGTCATGTGATGTTATTTAATTTAATTAAATAATAAGAGGAAAGAATAAGATTAGGGTGGTTATTGGACTTGAAAATAATTTTGGGCCTAAAAGCCTTTGTGCTTACCATATTTAAACCCCTAAAACCCTAATCCCCATCATTATCCTCATCATTCCATCATAATTTCAAATCATCATACACACACATGCTCCCCTGAAACCCCTTTACCCAAGCGTTCTTATCTTCCATTTTCACCGGTTCTAGATATTTAAGATCTAAAGATTTACCAACCATATAAGGTATGTAAGACGTTAAAGATTTAATCTTTAATTTTCCATCTTCAACTTAATCTTATTTGTCAAGGTGTAATAACGAAATGAACGATTGGATTCTTGAAAGCTAAACACAAAACGGACCAGACCAAATCAACCTAAAAGAACCTTAATCGAACCGGACATGGGAACTGGATTTGGTTTTAATAAATTGAGATGTATATGTATATATTATGATTCGGCTCAAGCAAGGTTATGAGACCCGGCCTAAGTCGGGTCAACTAGGAAGCAAGATGGTTAGCTTGGGTTTGGTTCGAGTACAAATAGGTAAACCCAGCCCTCATCAAACCAAGTATACAGGGAGACGCGGACCCAAACTTTTGGCTTCGAATCTCAAATAAGCAAAAGGGTTCGATCCTCCGATCTATAACGACTTGAATGACCTTGAATCGCACAAGGTTAAGCGACTAAAGTAGGAACCCGGTATGCGACTCGTTCAAAACCTGTATGTGATTCTTTCAAAACCCGGTATGCGATTCGTTTAAAAACCTATATGCGATTCGTTTAAGAACCTGTATGTGATTCGTTTAGAACCTATATGCGATTTGTTTAAGAACCTGTATGTGATTCATTTTGAAACCCGTATGCGATTTGTTTGAAACCCATATGTGACTCGATAGAAAACCAATTGCGTGACTTGATTGCATCGATTCAGTTGGGTCCCTATGCAACTCGATTATGTGCGATTGGATTTGGTGCGAATTGATTGAATCCCCTATGCCACTTGAATAACCTTCCCCATGTGACTTGATTCTCGTTCACCATCGCCATGAATCGCCGGAGAAGGAGTAGGAGGGACCGCAGGGAATAAGGACAAGGAAGGTGGAATGGGTATCGTTATAACTAGTTAGGGTAAATGGCAAATTGACAATTATGATTTAATAACTAAACTATAAGTAATAATAATAAATAAGCAATGTTAATAATAAATAAGTAATGTTAATAATAATAACAATAACAATAAAAGAGTAAGATAAAAATAAACGAGACCCGAACTTGAGACCTGATTCGTTCAAAAACCCGTAACCCGCCTCAGATAGAAGAATGTGATTAGAAGGTAAACCGAGTAACCAGCCTGATTTGAACTTGAGACCTGATTCGTTCAAAAACCCGTAACCCGCCTCAGATAGAAGAATGTGATTAGAAGGTAAACCGAGTAACCAGACTGTTAAGAAAGGAATTTATTAATGAGTGCTAACTTTTAAATATATATATATATATATATATATATATAATAACAAATATGACTACGAGAACTTAAAATAAAGTTAAGAATGTAAACTAATAATAATAAAATAAATATCATAAATATATATGATGATAATAAATATCGTTAAGAACGTAAACTAACGAAGTCGGTTCATTAATAAAATAAAGTTAAGTACATTAAATTAATACAATCGGTTTAAGGAGGTTATGCGTTCGGTTCGGTTAACTTGAATGTTAACTTTGTTAACTTAAAGGAAAACTCCGTTAGTATAATAAATAAACTTAAAAATAGAGAATTAATACGTGTACATTATTAAAAGTTAGTCGGGCTCAGTTGAAGAAAGGCATTACGATTAACTTAGAAAGTAATCGTCTATAGGTGAGTTCTAGCCCCTTATCTTTGATACGTTTTTCAGGGCTGTGTGCATACTACGATGTGTTAGATTAATACACTTACCTTGAATGGTAAGTGTATATTAGATATATGTTTGTGTATGAATGGGAATGATGTAGAATGATTAATTAGTAGGCACGTAGTTTGATATATTAGCCATGATTGAGGGAATGTAAAAGAAGTGTAATGAAGGTATGGTACGAAAAAAGGCACCGGGCCCTAATAATAACGAGATATGTATGATGTCGGATCCTTACAATTTCCGAGGTATGTAGGATGCTGGAACCTTATAATTTCCGAGATATGTAGGGTGCTGGACCCTTATAATTTTAGAGGTATGTAGGGAGCCGGACCCTTATAATATCCGAGGTATGTAGGGAGCCGGACCCTTATAATATCCGAGGTATGTAGAGCGAAATGATCTTAAACTAAAGAAGTGATGTGAAGGTAATGTAGGCATAGAAGTAATAAGTAACATAGTAAGAATGTATGAAAGCATGTAAGTATGTTTGAATGATATATGAACAGGTAAGTATTTAATACGTATCTCTGGACGCATGTTAATAAGTGAGTGTATGTAATGTATGTTAATTAACTAGAACTCACTCAGCGTAGTTGACTTTTTGTAGAATGCAGGTGAGTTGAATGAGGCAGGTTGCTTACAGGGAGACACGTGGCGAATAAACAAAAATTGGCATCGAAGAGAAGAGAATTCACATGTTATTTATGTTTAAATGATTAAGACTTATGTTATTTTACTTAAACAAGTACTTAAGTTACAATTTAACGTGTGACTTTTTATTTCCGCAATTTGTTTTAATTAACTCTGATTTCTGAATTATGTGAACGAGTAAATCGAACCAGCACGAAAGTAGGGTACCCGGGAATGGGGCCTTACAAGTTTGCATTTATCGGGTTTGAATTTGAAAGCAAAAAACAATTTTTTTGGCATTACACTGATTAACCCGACCGACATTTATAATGTTTAATGAGACCTGCATAATTTATAAAAAAATTTGATGAAGATATGCCAGTTATTTTTCACCTAAATTTTGAAATTTGTGACCAAACTTATAACTCTTTAATATTTGATTGGTACTTACTTATGTTACTGTAAATAAGAACTAACAATGAAATGACTATCATAACCCATTACCTCCATGATTTACAAGCACGCCAAGTACTTCAGCAGACATTAGTACAGCCACCTTCATACCTAACGTAAGATTCAACCAACGAATACTTGTTTTAGTAAACAAACAAAAAGAATGACATTTTAATGTATAACAACCCTTAATTTTTGGATTCTAGAAACCTCATATTTAGTACAAACACCTTTAATAAACGAATAGGTTATACATGTGTTTCTAAGTTTGGAGGTTATATGTGTGTTATTAGGTAGAAATTAGGTCATTTTAACTGAAATTGGAGCATGTTTGTTTGCTAATGGTTGTATACAAATTATATATGGATGAAAGTAATCAACTACGGAAAAAAAAGTTTTGAAATTGATCATCGAAAGCTGAATACTTGACTCAGTCACGAATAATGTGAACCATAACCTGTTTATCCAAACATTTAGCAGTGGGCCCAGGGATTCAATACGCAATAATCACAAACCTATGCTACAAAACTAATCCAAACAAAAGAAAAGTAAATTAAGGATCAAAAGCAAGAGACATGAATTGATAAAATAACCTAACTTGAACTCTTGAAGACATAATTTTACAACCAGTAATGGTGGTGGCGTATGATTTTGATGAAGAAACCAAAGTTCCATAGGGTGCTTGCATAGCTTTTGTTCAATTTGATGGGGGGCGGAGTAGAGGAGGTGATGGCAGGTGTAACACCCGTTAATTTTCGTTAAAAGATTTATGCCTTGTAGAGTTTGTATTTAATCGAGACTTGATCTTCCATCTGGAGGGGTCTTCTGGTAATTCTGATAAGTCCTAATCTTCATACTTTGGGAACAAGACACCTTTTGATAACTAGAGGGGCTAAAGTGTTAAATTATTATAATTAAAAATCCCTAACCCTTCCACCTTCCTAGTTCCGATTGGCAACAGCTAGTCTTCCGCCCCCCCCATCGATTTTCGTGCCATACCAGCCAAGTTCCACCCCTCTCCCGACTAATTCAAGGTTGGTATTATATCAACGAACATCTTTTTCACCTTAATTCATCTTAATTGCTCGCTTTTTTGTCAAAAAACGGTTGTTTTAGGCTTTACCGGTGGCTGTTCAATTGAGTATCTTTCAGGGCTGTTTAAATTAGTGAAGTTTTTGCTCTGTCATCTTCCTAGGTATATCATATATGTCATACTTTAATAACATGAGCTATGAAGTTCGTTTCATTGTCGATAGATAGAAAACTAGGATTTCGGTTGTCTAGATTGTTGATTGATGCGTTTCGCACGTTGTTTGAGGGAATTAACATCCAATTCAAATTGTGTAGACTAGGTATGATATACGGGCTGTGAAAAACTTAATTTTTACGTTAATGGGGCTGAATTGGTTGTCAGTTGCTCAAACGGGTTGGTACAATGCAAATTCGCGTTTAATTGGTAGTTTGTGCGTTGTACAAGTGAATTGCCAACCCATCACTACCAGAAAAAAGGCCTTTAATGAGACGCATTGTGTGTCATTGATTGGTACAGATGAAATGCAAATGCGTGTCAAGGAAGCCTCTATCATAAACGAATTATGACATTCACCTGCTTGTCATATTATATGACACGCTTTAATGACATTCATTTGTGACATATGACATACAGTTTTGACACGCTTTTGATACTCACATTTATGACATCAGTTTATGACAAGCATTATGCGTGTCATCGTATATTTTTTTTTTTTTAAATATTATATAATATATATTGCATAATTACTAATTTTCACATTAATTTACACAAATACACAAATATAGCATCAAAATTATATATATATATATATTACACAACACTCAAAATGTTACAAATATTCCAAAGTTAATTAACAAAAGTATTTGTTAATATTCAAAAGCGCTAAAATTCAAAAGCTACCATACATAGATATCACTATCGGAAAATACACTGGGAGGTATAACTTGACCATTCCTCTCGAACAGCATCAATATCTGCATCCGTGTACTTGCTTCTGCCTCCCCCAAACTAAGAAAATTACACAAACAAAACACTTCAAAATTTGGTCGAGTAGAAACGATTTGGGTCAATATTAAACATCTAACTTACATTTACATTGTTATTGTAACCACATGAACGATCTCTTTCATGAAGTTTAAGATATAGTAACCACATTCGGTACATCCCGGCTGAGTTGAACACTACAAAATTACAAAATAGTAAATAATTAAGACATATAATAAAGATGGTTCTGTTTTTTTACAGGCCTATTTCCAAGTACCAAAGCGGACCGTTAAACTAATTATTATTATTATTATTATTATTCTGACCGTTAAACTGCTCACCTTACTGTTGACCCAATTGACTTTTACCCGCATGTCGGATCCCATTTTTATAGCATTCAATACCATTGCCCTACAATAAATAGTGAAATATGTCAACGAATATAATATATAATTTTTCAATAATTTGTATTACTTATGAATCGATAATTTGCTTTAGCTCCGGACAGACATCAATAGCCCTTAACGAATCCAGGTAATAGCAAGTAGTAGTCTTCATGTCTAATATAGCCAACACCCAGTGTTTTCTACAAAAACCGAAAACCAATTAAAGTCAAAACAGTTTGGCCATATTTTCTTTATGAACAATTATTTAAATGAAAATTCAAACCCGGGATTGTAGGGCACTATGATGATGTCATTGTTATTTCTTTTGCATAGCCGATTTGCACGCTCGTACAAGTACCTATTTAGATAAAAGAACTAAACTGATTAAATAAGTTATGTTTCACAAACAGTTCTTTAAATTAATTTTTTTTTCACTTACATCATATAGGAAGTAATAACATAACCACTCAGCCAATCTAGTGTAAAAACCGCCTCAAAATCTTCCATACTTAAGTACGTAAAATTCTCGTAGCCGAAACAATCATCGGAAGCATTATTCATGCCCTTTTTCAGTTTATCTACCTCATCTTCAATTTTACTGAACCGTTGATCGACTTTCGTCTTCTTCGTATCCATGTATTGCTTAACTGTCTTGGGTAAGAAAAAGTATCAAGATGGCGTAACAAACTTGCACATCCCACGTGCATGACCACGTTGTTCCTCAGTACCGAGGGCCTGTGTAAGCAAATCATGTTGTCCATATGTTGTCGTTACATCACTTCCTATTTGTTGTAGAGTATCTTGTACATGACCACGTTGTTGCTTAGGACCGAAACTGATCCGAAACAGACACCTAACTTACCCGAAATTGACACCTAACTTATCCGACCCGAAACTGCCCGTATCAGACCCGTATCAATCCCAAAATTAACCCGAAACTAACACCTAACTTACCCGACACGAAACAGACACGGAACAGACACCTAACTTACCCGAAACTGACCCGTATCAGACCCAAAACTGACCCGTATGAGACCCGACCAGAAACTGACCCGTATCAGACCGGAAACTAACCCGTATGAGACCCATAACCGACGGGTATCAGACCGGAAACTGACCCGTATGAGACCCAAAACTAACCAGTATCAGATCCGACCCAAAACTGACTCGAAATCGACACCAAACATACCCGAAACTGACCCGTATCAGACCCGTACCAGACCCGTATCAGACCCGAAACTGACTATTTTCATTCAGTTAATCTGTTTGACATGTTGGTTTAGTTCAGTTATGGGTAGTTTAACTTTAACCTTGAACTAGAAATGATAATAAACTGTTATGAGCCTGACTAAAATAACCCAAAAAAAAAATAGTAGCGGACTTTAGTTGACCAAAATATTTTCAAAATTAAAAAACACTTATATTGAATCAAAACATAGGGAATTTGATACAGATGTGTTATGTCAAGGATTTCAATAAAGAGAAAGGCCTCAACCAACGCCTATCCTCGCGTACTTTTGTTTCCCGAGGGAACCACAACAAACAGGAAGCAACTCATACCATTCCAACTCGGTGCATTCATTCCCGGTTATCCTATACAACCGGTGGTTATTCGTTATCCTCATGTACATGTCAACATCAGTTATGGGTAGTTTAACTTTCGGTTTAAAAAAATAATTCCTAAAAAACATAAATGTGGTTTAAAATTTCAAAAAATAATAATAGTTGTTGATCATATGTGCTGGTGTTGGTCATGTGTGCAGAATCTTACCAAAAATAGCTACGATTCAAGGAGCAGAATCTTGGTGTCTGCTGGTGTTGGTCATATGTGCAGCTTGTTTTGATAAGATTGCGGGAAAGACCGAGCAGTATGTAATATCTCTCACATTTTATTGCATATCCGACACGACACGACATGAAGATAATTAGGTTTTGGGTTGGTATATCTAACCCGTTTAAAAAACGGGTCGTGCTCGTTGGTTAACATGTTTAATTAAAAGCCCATGTTATGTTGACCTGTTTAACCCGTTTTGTTAATCAATTCATCCCGCCAACCTTTTTAACAGACCCGAACAGCTTTTTCAACAGACCCGAACAGTTCGTTTTTAACAGCTTTTTTAACATACCCGAACAGTTCGTTTTTAACAGCTTTTTTAACAGAACCGAACAGCTCAATTTTTAACTTACAATTTTATCCACAATCTCTTGGACCCGAACAACTTTTTTAACAGACCCAAATTGATACATTTTTGACACGGACATGGTATAACATTTGAGTTTGGATTATTGCTTTGTAAAAACTCTAAAAAGGCCTCCACACCTTCGTCATATGCATTTGATAGTCTATCAAATGAAATCCATGATTTATCGATGCCCATTTGTTTCTACTTAACACCATGACAAAAAACAAAATCAAACTTTCAATCCGAATGTAAAATGTATACACAATACAATACCATTTAGCAAATCATAAACAAATCATATGTTTCCACAAGCAAGCATAAACACTTAATAGTACAACACTAATACCTAACTATCCCTACTTAACTATTAGAACATTTACATTTTGCATGCTCAACACCTAATATTCGTTATTACTAAGCATAATTAGCAAGAAAACCCTAACAAAAATTAGCAATTAACATTAGTAGTAGACCTAAGTAATTAACAATTCAGTAATTATAAATCAAAGGTACACATCTTCAATTATGGTTTAAAATTAATATAACTAATTAAGCAATTAACAATTCAGACATCATTAAATAAAGTAATTATTTAACAAATTAACATTAGGATTTTAAACTACCAGATTTCAAACAACATTAAACCCTAACGTAACAGTAAACTATTTATTTAACAAATTAACACTAGGATCAGTAATTATATCAGAATGTTTGCTTCGATTTCAAAATTAAACCCTAACCTAACAAAAGTAAATTTAAGGACCAATGGAGAACCTACCAGATTATTGACAGCTGTGGTGTGAGCAAGCGGTGGTGGTGGCGAGCGGTGGTTGTGCAGTCGCGGCGGTGGTGGTATGAGTGCTGCTAGAGGGCAGTCGCAGTGGTGGTGTGAGCGCTGCTTGTGCAGTCGCGGTGGTGTGAGCGCTGCTTGTGGCAGTCGCGGTGGTGGTGTGAGCGCTGCTTGTGCAGTCGCGGTGGTGGTGTGGCAGTCGCAGTGGCGGTGTGGTAGTTGCAGGAGTCTGGGTGGTGGTGAGCGTTGCTTATGGCAGTCGCATCTTCAGTCTGGAGATTTTTTTGGAGATTATTTGAGAGAAAGGGGAATTAAGTTAGACGCGGGGTACTGTGTTGTTTTATTTTATTTTGGAATTTCAATATGACACGCAAATATGACACGCATTGGCTAATTTTTAATATTGTGGCATTGATTTAATGACATGCAAAAAATAAATGTCATAAATTCTCAAGTTTTTTAAAAATATGGCGTTTTTTTATGAGACACACAATTGTGTGTCATAATCGACGCATTTACTTGTAGGAATGTCATTAAAGGCCTTTTTTCTAGTAGTGCATTCAACTCGTGAAGCGTCGTGTGGACTTTTTGGCTGTAATTATACTAAAATATATCCACACAGGGCTGAGTTTGTTGATAAGTACTTAAACAACTCGTTAACGCGCGTATTCGACACAAATAACAACTTTCGGGTGTAGTTTGGAAATCCTTTGTCCCTGGAATTTAACTAAGGGTTGTTTTGGTAAATATGAGGCCTCGGAGGGCTGATGTAATTGGAATTTGTATGGATGAGAGTTTAGGCCAATCAAATTGTGTTAGAACGCCTCGTAGGATAAGCGAGTCGGTACGTTTGGCTAGTAATCATTGTGTGTAATTCGACATACTTTTGATTTGTGGGAATATTAGGGGTTCTCTAGCTCGTTGCTATTTTTGTGACTCTTGCCAGGTGAGTTCATGATTCCCCTTTACATTTTTCGGGTGTAGTTTGGAAATCCTTTGTCCCAGAATTTAACTAAGGGTGGTTTTGGTAAATATGAGGCCTCGGGGGTCTGATGTAATTGGAATTTGTATGGATGAGATTTTAGGCCAATCAAATTACGTTAGAGCGCCTCGTAGGATAAGCGAGTCGGTATGGTTTAGCTAGTAATCATTGTGTGTAATTCGACAGGCTTTTGATTTGTGGGAATATTAGGGGTTCTCTAACTCGTTGCTATTTGTGTGACTCGTGCCACGTGAGTTCATGATTCCCCTTTACATTTTTACGTTTTGGGCTAGCATACACACCTTACTATATTCTCACTCATTAAACTGTTTAAGAAAATTTGTGTAGTCTTATTGTATTGAATATATTTTGGGAATGACTTATATATATTACCCTATAGCCTACGATTGTTGATGTTACTTAGTTCTATTTGAATAAAATATATGTGAGTAGGCCTATTGATGTGTGTGTGTGCATGGTGATTGTGGCCGGGTCAAGTATGTTACTCAGGTTTAACCCATGGTGGAGAGGCCCGTGTTGCATAATCATCTTGTAGATGAGTCAAATATATTACTTGAATCCTTGACTTCGTGTCTTGTGATTCGTGGTGGGGAGGCCCGTCGTTTGTTAGACAATGATCGGGTCAAATATATTACTCGAGTTTTAACTCGTGGTGGGTAGGACCGTATCACGTGTTTAGGTCTGTTAAGCCGTGACCGATTCAAATATATTACTCGGGTTTAACTCGTGGTCGGGAGGCTCGTGTCACATGCTCATGTCTTACCGCGTCCGGGGCAAATATATTACTCGAGTCTTGACTCGAGGTGGGGAGGCCCTTGTACGCGTGTTCGACCAAGGATAAATTATTTGGTGATTATTTATCTAATTGCTTATTATTACCTCTAATGTTTTATATCTTTAATTTTGAAATAAATATGAATGTTGTCTACTAAAACGTGAACTCACTCAGCTCAAGTTGACTTTGTGTGTATGTTAGTTTGACTTTCAGGTTAAGGATCTGAGGTTACCACTTGGACGTGCTGTAGACTACTCGGACGGTTGAAGGCATATCTAGTCGAGGACTTTTAATATAATGAACTCATTTTCATTGTTGACTTTGGGCGAATTTTCCCAGTTTTGGGGATTTTGATACTTATTATTTCCGCTGCTTATTACTCTAAACTGGTTTTAATAAAATGAACTTGTTTCGGTTTTAAATTTTTGAGAATTTTGGGTATGATGACCAACTGTATGATTCCCGTGATTGGGGGTCTTACAAGTTGGTATCAAGCCAAGGTTCAAGGGATCCAAGAATTCTTGAATGTTTGGACTCGAACTGTAATAGAAGGGACTAGAAATGCAAACCGCGAGTAGCTACACGCCAAGTGGTAAATTTTTATTTGTTTAACCATCCTTATAAGTAATAGGGTTTCCTTATGTGCATAATTGCCTAAGCATTAGATTGGATGCTAACAAGGTTAAGGGTAGGGGGTTCTTAGGACGGGCGGGCAAAGTAAATAACTAGCCACACTTGATCAACGTAATTAGAAGTTTACCCTTACTTTTCATGTTCTAAATACTACTTGTGCTTGATCATGTTAAAGTTCTGTCTTTGTAGGGATTAGACACAGCCATTACTCGTACAGCTAGGAGAGGTCGTCCTAGTGGTCGTGGTAGTGGTCATGGTCATAGGCCACTTGTCGAGACTGAGAGAGAGAGAACCCGGCTCCGCAACATGAAGAGACCCTGATTCAAGAGGAGGGGGATACCCCGCATCAGATCCTTCCATGCGCGCGACCATCGCAGATGAGGTTTATCAGGTTCTTCATAGCACTATTCCGAGATCGTTGTTGAGGATGTTAGGGCTACGGAAGAAACAATTGTTGGTAAGAGTTCGAATAACGGAGGAAAGGATAAAAAGACTTGGGATGAAGCTGAGGTGATTGTGCCAAGTGAGGATGAAGAAGAGGTTCGTGCGATTGGTGTCACTGCTCGGGGTTGTTCTATGGGGATTTAAAGAAGTGTGACCCTCCCACTTTCGATGGTACTAAGGATGCATCAGATCCTTCTATGCGCGCGACCATCGCAGATGAGGTTTATTAGATTCTTCATAGCGCTATTCCGAGATCGTTGCTGAGGCTGTTAGGGCTATGGAAGAAACGATTGTTGGTAAGAGTTCGGATAACGGTGGAGAGGATAAGAAGACTTGGGATGAAGCTGAGGTGATTGTGCTGAGTGAGGATGAAGAAGTGGTTCGTGCGATTGGTGTCACTTCTCGGGGTTGTTCTATGGGGATTTCAAGAAGTGTGACCCTCCTTCTTTCGATGGTACTAAGGATGCATCGGTATCAAATCAATAGGAGAGAGAAATGGAAGCCGTGTTGAGAATCAGTAAGTGTAAGGGGGAGGATATGGTTACTTTTGCTATCGCCTCGTTTCGTTCTGAGGCGTTGTGTTGGTGGGATAATTTGGCTCAGGCCATGGGTGACCGGTCTATTAGGAGGATGACTTGGGAGGAGTTGAAGCAGCTGATTCTCGAACAGTTTTGTCCTCCGCATGAATTGGACAAGATTGAGCAGGAATTCTTAACCCTGGCAGCTGGTAATATGACCCATCGTGAGTATACTACAAAGTTCAACCAAATGGCTCGTCTATGTCCCGATCTGGTTACTCCTTAAACTGAAAGAATCAAAAAGTATATGAAGGGTCTTCCAGTGGATATTCGTAGGGGTGTGGAACTTGGCTGGAAATTTCCATCCGGTAGTTAATTATTAACTAAATTAACTAAAAATAAACACTAAGTAATACTCTAGACTCTCTAAAACTCGACTAAACTACCAACCGGCAAGTGAACCGATCGACTCTTGTAAAGCTAAGTAAGTCCGGATATCGAACCCACGAGACTCTCTAAATTACGTTTATTAGCTAATTAGACTCGACTACAAACAAGACTTATTAATTATATTTGTTTGGGGGTTGTTATTTAAAATACTAATTTAATACTATAATTTAAAACTAATTAAGAAAACAAGTAATTTAAACGAAAGCAAAGGTTTGTGATTTAAACAAGATGATGATGAGAAAAGTACCTAGGCTAGAATTGTAAGGCCCCGAACCCCGGGAACCCCACAGTTGGTATTCATACAAAACACTTATGAAAATAATTAAACTTAAAAACGGTTTCTTCCATTAAAACGAACATATCAGAGTGTCAATTTAGCGGAAAACATGAAAAATGAAACATGTTCCTGAAACCCGGGAATTTTGCCCAAAACCAAATTAAATATAACTTTTATAAGTCATTTGAAATAAAATGTTCATAAACCATTCTTCATTCTAGTATGCCCTTCACCGTCCAAGTAACTCTGTGCACATCCAAGCGATAAGGCATCATCTTCCTAACCTGAAACTCATACTAACATGCACACAAAGTCAGCTTGAGCTGAGTGAGTTCAAGTTTTAAATAAATAAAATTAGTAGTAACAATTATGATAGTCATGCCAAAAGTTTAAAAATAAAAGAATGCATCCATTAAATCATCATTACTGAGAACTAAACATTCTCATACATACATATACAAAATGTATATATAAACATCCTTTCAAGTACATCCCTATATATATAACAATATATATATATATAACATCCACGTATAACATCAGGGTCGAGCAAACGTACAACCCAAACACGTAACATCAACGCATGCAAACACAAAGTAGGCATACGCAACATCAGTAGTCGAAACGACTACAACATCGCCAAATATAGGCCAAGCAATAATGTGTATATATATATTTATATTTAACATCCCAAGGCCTACCATATACTAGCAAGCCTATATAAAATCGTTTAAAACATTTCATCATGTAAGAAAACACCTAGGTGTGCATGCTAGCCCAAAACTTAAAAAGAGTAAAAGGGGGCATCGTGAACTCACCTGAAATCAATTGAACACCTGCAACGAGCTAGGAAATCCCTAAGTGCACAATCACAAGCAAGGGCCTGTAAATTATACACAACGCGTTACTAAACTAGACCGTAAGAACACTCTTGCCTAATGGGCCGTTCAAGCCCAACACTTTGGCCCAAGACCCAACAACTTGGCCCAAGGCCCAACACTTGGCCCAAGGCCAACAACTTGGCCCAAGGCCCAACACTTGGCCCAAGGCTAATCAAATCGAGTCGAATACGTGCGTAATAAACCTTAAAACCATTTGTTAAACAAATCAGCCCCAAATGGACCAAATTCCCATTTTAAACCTTTTCATTCATCATAATTATGTCACCCGAGTTGATAGGGTTGACGGTTCCTTTTTACAACTCTCAATTTAACATTTAAACAAAAATTCGCGCACCGCCGACTCGATTGACCAAGCGCCAACCAAAACAGCCCCGAGCAACAAATAAATAATTTTCCCACAACCCTTATACTCCCCTAGGGCCATACAAACTGATTTGGTTGGTCATCCAACCGATTAACGCATCAAACTCAACAATTTGCAATTCTACACCCCATAAACCCTAGTTTTCGAACTAAAATCGATTGACCGACCTAAACACCTCCAATGAAAACAAAATTTTAATATGATGTAAATGCCATACCTGGGAATCTTTCTACACCGGAAACTCTAACTTTTATCCACGGGAAGTGGGTCAATTACACCTTGGCGAAAACCTGTCCGATGAAAAGTTTCGGCAAAATTGAGCATCAAAACGATTAGGGGTGAACAAAAAGAGTGTTGGGGATTGTAGTACATACCTTGAACTACTTCTAGGAGCTTGGAATTGATCAAAAAGTCGAAGCAATGAAAGGGGGGAGGGCTGTATTCGGCCGATCGCAGCAGCAGCTAGGCTAGGGTTTGTTTTTTTTTGTTTATTGATATAATACAAATATGTTTCATCCAAGTCCCTCGAATTTGCAAGATTTGGCGACTTGTAAGGAAGGTTAAGTGTTTTAACGTAGCGGGGATGTCGTAAAGGCTCCCGAGAAACGTCGGTTAAGTCCCGAGAGTTATACATACTCCACAAGCTTTAATTCTTGAAACAGGAATTAACGGGCGTTACAAGTCCACCCCCCCTACAATGGGATTCGTCAACGAATCCCAATGCGACAGGAAAAACTGCGGATAATGCTTCATCATCTCGTCTTTGGTCTCCCAAGTAGCCTCGGAACCCCTACGGTGTCTCTACTGCACGTTCACCTGCCTAACCACCTTATTCATCAGTCGCCTCTCCTGACGGTCAAGGATAGCAATCGGTTGCTCGACGTAGTTCAGCTTACCATCGAGCTCAATATCATCAAGATGCACATGGGCCTCTTCATCCGCTAAGCATTTCCTCAGATGGGACACGTGAAAAGTAGGATGAATCCCCGCGACCTCCTCGGGTAATTCCATCCTATAAGCTACCTCACCAACTCGGGCCAAAATACGGAACAGGCCAATAAACCTCGGACTGAGCTTCCCCCTCTTACGAAAACGAATGATCGGTATAAATAACTCAAGGAACACCGTACAGATAATGCCTCCACAACTTAACCGCAAACACAACCGCCACCAGTTCTAAATCGTGGGTAGGATAATTCGCCTCGTGAGGCTTTAAGTGCCGCGAGGCATACGCGATGACTCGACCTCGCTGCATCAGAACACACCCAAGCCCCTGGTAGGAGGCATCAGAATAAACCACCAGATCGTCGGTGCCATTAGGTAGAGCTAAAATCGGGGCATGCATCAACCGGTTCTTAAACTCGAGAAAAGTGTAGGACCGATTCGGGACTCGGTTTCCCAACGATTCACGGGGCAACGTGTTAGAGTGCGGAATCCTCTAACACGGCGATTCGGTGGTGATCAACGGGCACGTAGGTATGATTCCTAAAGGGGTTTGACGCCTAGGATTGGAGGAAACGACCAAGAACACGAAGAACGATCGAGAGAGTTTCTGTAGGCTGCTGGTTCGTGAGTGTGTGTTCTGTTCTCGCTCCATGTGAAATTTCCCAAGTAACGTTTATATACCGAAGACTCATTCGGTCGAATGAGATACTCATTCGATCGAATGAGATCTGGTTCGATCGAATCAGTCACTGATTCGATCGAATCAGCTTCGTTTGACATTTTCAGTACGTTAACTTGGTTTCACGATCGTTGGTTTCATGTTGAACCAACCTGATAGAACTGGGGACATACATGTGACATTTCATGTCCTAACAAACTCCCCCTTGGAGCCAGTTCTATTTGCCTGTAACCAATCGAGTTCGATCGTAACTCCCCCTTGGAGTTATCTCACTCTCTCTTTTCTCAAAACATTCGGTTAGTCTGTTCGTTTGCCCACTGGTTCGACCGAATGGCCTCTTGTTCGACCGAATAGGAGATGGTTCGACCGAATGGTCAGGTTCGATTGGTCTATTCGACCGAATAGACCTATTCGACTCCTTCAAGCCGGATGACGGAGAAACCTACGGGATTTTGACGATTTTCATGATTTTTCGCCCAAAATCAATGTTTTATACATGGAAATGCTCGGAATCCATAGGGCTATTGATTCCTAACGTTTATAACAACAAAAGTATGCTTTTTGACACCAAAAATGACGATTTTTGACCAAGAACACACTTGAAACAAAAGTTGGGGTTTTTGCTCGATTCGGGGCCGGATTTGATGATAAAAACGTATGATTTTCAAGAAGATCTTACCAAAAACAACAATAAACAGATTGGTGAACTCGAATTTTGGATTGAATAACTTTCTCTCACTACTCTCTCTCTCTAGAATTGGGGTGCTTGGGTGTGGGTGTGGAAGAGATGAAAGAAAAATGGTGGAGTTTGTTCTTGCACTACGCTTATATACTTGGTTCTATCGGGTTCGGGTTTCGGTTACCTACGGGTCAAGGCTAGCTGAGTTCATAAGTTTTAACGAGCTAGAACTTTCCAGTAAAAAATTTTATAAAAATCATTTTTCAAGTAATCGCTTGGAATCTTTTTAAATAAAAACCTTTTATTTTTCGAAAACACAAAATTAATATTTTTCAAACATAAAAGTTCTTTTTATGAAATAACATTTTTAGCTGAAATAAACAGATTTTCCAATGATATGGATTCCGAACTTATCGTCCAGAACCCAAAGTGTATAGTTTCCGATGATTTCTTGATTTTAGTTTACCAGTCAAATTCCAGGGCGTTACATCCTCCCCAACTTAGAGGAATTTCGTCCCGAAATTTAGATTTTTTAGTATACTTGATGCAACGATGATTAAGATTTCATGATCCCATGATGACCACTATGCGCCACTACTTCTAATATTCGTCTCAGATACCACCCAAATCAAGCTGAAGGGGCTTATATATAGGGTGTACCGGCGGCTAACCCACCACTCCTTCAACCTTACTTGAGTGTTTCCTTCGACTCCTATTAGGTCAATGACACACAGGACGACACACTATTTTCCACTACAAGGCATCACCCTCAAGCTTTACATCAGACATATTCATTTCGGATTGAAGGGGTTTATATACAGGGTGTACCAGCGGCTAACCCACCACTCCTTCAATCTTCTGTGAATAATTCCCTCAATAATTCTTGAATTTAATGTCTCACAGCTGCCACGCTAACTATAAGTCCCTAATTCCAAGTTTCGCTTCAGACATATTCAACTCGTGCTGAAGGGGTTTATATATAGGGTGTACCAGCGGCTAACCCACCACTCCTTCAACCTTTGTCGAATAATTTCCTACACGAACCTTGAGTTCACGACTCCTAGTTGCACAATAGCATATTGCTTATACACGTATACACCTGTGACCTTGATGCAATTATATTCCGGACTATAATTACGAGCTCACCTTGTATCAATGTATAAACTCTATTGCGTGCGGCTAGAAAATTTGACACGACACCACACACATACACACAACCATGCTCCATGAATGCTAGAATGATGACAAATTTTGGCTTAAATGTTGTATAAATTCCCCAAGGTTTATATGATTGAGTAGATATGACTTGTGCTTTCCAGCATGAGCCCTGAGTAGCCAAAATTTGTGGATGCAAATAAAAGAATACTTATAAGCATAACAAGGCAACATGATATTCATTGAATAACACAGTTATTTGATACATGCTGCAAATTTATATTGACTTCTAGACAATTAGATTACAAGAATATAGACTAAGAGAACAGATGAGGGTATTTCTCCTTCATCTGATCTTCGCGTTCCCATGTAAACTCGGGTCCGCGTTTGTTATTCCATCGAACTTTCACAAGCGGTATGCGGCTACGCTTGGTCTTCTTGACCTCGCGATCCATGATCTCGACGGGTTCTTCAACGAAAAGCAGATTGTCGCTAAATCGAACCTCGTCGACGGGAATGTGAAGGGCCTCGTCAACAAGACACTTCTTTAATTGCGAAACATGAAAAACGTTGTGAACTCTACTGAGTACCGGTGGCAGCTCAAGACGATAGGCAACTGGTCCGATCCTTTCAAGGATTTTGAATGGTCCAACATACCTAGGAGCGAACTTTCCCTTCTTCCCGAAACGGACTAAGCCCTTCCAGGGGGAAACTATCAGCATGACACGGTCACCAACTTGAAACTCGAGTGGCTTGCGTCGTTTGTCGGCGTAGTACTTATGTCGGCAACGAGCGTCTTTGAGTCGCTGTTGAATGAAAGCAATTTGATCGGTTGTCTCCTGTATTAGTTCGGGGCCGATGATCTGTGAATCCCCGGTCTCGGACCAACACAAGGGAGAGCGACACTTGCGGCCGTAAAGAGCTTCAAACGGCGCGCATTTAATGGTAGCGTGGTAACTATTGTTGTAAGAAAATTCTGCCAGTGGTAGATGAGCTTCCCAACTACTACCGAAATCGAGGATACAAGCTCTCAACAAGTCTTCTAGGGTTTGTATGGTCTTCTCGCTCTGCCCATCAGTTTCTGGATGATAGGAAGAGCTAAGCTTCACACTTGTCCCAAAGGCCTTTTGCAAAGATTTCCAGAACCTGGAAGAAAAACTGCTGTCACGATCAGACGTGATGCCCTTAGGCACACCGTGACGGGAAACGATCTCCCGAATGTATACCCGCGCCAACTTTTCCGTAGTGTAGTCTTCACGAACCGGGATAAAGTGGGCGGATTTTATTAGAATGTCCACAATAACCCAAATTGAGTCATGACCGCTAGGCGTCCGTGGTAGCTTGGTGATGAAATCCATATGTCACACCCGGCCCTGAGCGGCGGAAACAGCCGGGCGCGCGCGAGTGGGGATTGATAATTAAGCACGGGCCATTGCAAACATTCAAAGATTTTCATTGCGTAAGAAATGTTTAATACATTACATTGTTTAAAAGTTACATGAAAACATCCAAGTATAAAACTGAAGATTTCCTCGCCATATCCCCTTGCGCGGCGGGTAACCGTGCGCATCGAGGGGATAAAACCAAAATCTTCCAAAAAGCTTGTTTTAGATGTTCAGCGTGTGGTGCTCTAAGTGTGACTCCATGCGCTACCTAGTTATCTCCTGAAAGACACGTAAAAACATTTGAATCAGTATAAACTGAGTGAGTTCACAAGTTTTAGTAACTTGATAAATCGTATTGCATCATAATCATTCTGAAACATAATTCTGTTAGCCTCATTAAAACACATGCTTGGTAAAACATAGCTCTATCAATATATTCTGGTAAAATCGTTCCGCGGGTTACGCGCGAACATTTCTGGGAACTGTGCTCGTCTATGCAAAGTGGCGCTGCCACTACGAGCTAAACATAAGTAATACCGTCCCGCGGGTTACGCGCGAACGTTTCAGGAAAATGTGCTCGTCCATGCAAAGTGGCGCTGCCACTACGAGCTAAAACAATGTAATATCGTCCCGTGGGTTACGCGCGGACACTTCTGAAAAACCGTGCTCGTCTATGCAAAGTGGCGCTGCCACTACGAGCTAAAATAACATATTACCGTCCCGCGGGTTACGCGCGGACGTTGTGCCGGAAAACAAGGCGCTCGTCCATGCAAAGAGGCGCGACCCCTACGAGCGGGCTCAAACCCATAGTACTGCCCCATGACCATACTAGGCACTCGTCCATGCAAAGAGGTGCGACCCCTACGAGTGGGTGGATCAAACCAGCAGTCCCTACCCTTAGAGTTCCAATGGTAAAGTGATCACTTACTCGAGTTCTAGCGCACATACATCGAAAACCTTAGATAACCATTCGCATTGCTCATCATGAAACATAACTTAAACACAAAATCGCTTGCATAGCTTGTAAGTATACCATGATAAATCATTATTTAAGTACGTGTCCCTCGCCCCGAAAACAGTTTAAAAACAGTGAAAACAGTGAAAATAGGGGCTGTGAGACTCACCTGTGGTTCTTGTTATGGAATTAATCGAGATTCGGGTTTTCTTGGTGTTGGCCTCGGAATCGAAGGTCTAGAATACGATTAAATAACAAATATGTATATTAAGATCAAGATATATGGGTCGAAAAGTAGATCTCAAGGTTATAATCTCGGCTTACCTTGTAACAGGAACGGAATTGAAAATCAAAATAGATGCTTGGGAGATGATTCAGGGCAGATTTGCAGTTTTAAGAGAGAAGTTTGAAGTGTGTTGAGTGATAATTTTAGGTTACATATTTATAGGCAAATTCAATGGAACACAATCCCTTGATTTAGGGGATTGTAATCTTTTCATATCTAGGTGTGATGATGATAAAGTATGGAAAGTATTATTATTTATTCAAAAGTGGAGGAGTGGGTGAAAGATTCTGATTTTTGCAGGACATGCAGGTCTGTGGTTGGTGAAAGTAGGGTGGCTGATAGTTGACTGTTCATGCTACAGTGTGCTTTTGCCAGTGCACAGTAAAAAGTAGAAATTTTCTGAAACACGTTACTGTTTTCTTTTGGGCGGGAACAATTTCCGTAAATCTGAACATTTTGACTAAGTGTTCTGCGCGTATAACTTGGTGCGCATAGCTTTCTGCGTGTAGAACATTTCTTTGCTGCGGGTAGGTGCGTAACCTTCTCGCAGTTAGGGACATTTGAGTTTCATTTGTAGATTCTCCAGGTGGTCTTGGTATTTCAACATAGTGATCAGTCATGTTGAAGCCAATTCCATCCTGGAGCTTCAGACAAACTAGCTCTCAATGTTCCCGCCATGCGGGGAGGTTAGTTCCCTTCCGCACGCGCATAAACGATTTAGGGTGCACCCGCCTTAGCATCATGCGTGACGGTCAACCCATTAGACAACGTTAAGTTACATGAAAACATAAAGCCAAAACATTCACGCATGGCGCATATAACATATGCCCACGCTGGTTCTTAACATGGTGCGCTCGCGCATGGCGCATATAACATGCACGCGCTGACTAACATGGCGCGCTCGCGCAGGGCAAACAAATGCCCGCGCTGATTCTAACATATGCTCGCGCCGGGCGCACATAATGTGCCCGCGCTGATTCTTAACATAGCGCGCTCGCGCAGGGCGCACATAACAAATGCACGCGCTGACTAACATGGCGCGCATAATATTTACAATCACCTAATTATTAGGTTGATTACTTAGTTTAAGGGATTGGGGAATTTACCGGGTGTCACATTCTCCCCTCGTTAAACGAATTTCGTCCCGAAATTTAGGAGACGTTGCTGGCAGAAGCCATGTTCTGAAAGAGGTGTGGGTATTTCATGCGCATCTGATCTTCTCTTTCCCAAGTGAATTCAGGCCCACGCCTTGAGTTCCATTGAACTTTTACCAACTTGATTCTGCTTCTGCGCAACCTTTGTTCTTTCCAATCGGTTACTGCTATAGGTTCTTCTACGAAGTGCAGCTGTTTGTCAATATGAATTTCTTCCATCGGTATAATCAACGTTTCGTCAGATAAACATTTCTTGAGGTTGGATACATGAAACGTATCATGAACTCCACTGAGTTCGGCGGGTAGACGGAGTTTATAAGCAACTGGACCGATCCTCTCCAGGATCTCAAAAGGTCCAATGTAGCGCGGATTTAGCTTTCCTCGCTTACCGAAACGGGGGACTCCCTTCCATGGAGAGACTTTCAAAAGTACTTTATCCCCTACTTGAAACTCCAACGGTTTCCTTCTCATATCAGCATAACTTTTCTGTCTGTCGCGTGCTGCCTTAAGGCGATCCCTTATCTGAAAAATCTTGTCTGTTGTTTCTTGGATCACTTCTGGACCAGTCATTTGCTTGTCGCCCATTTCAGCCCAACACAGTGGGGATCTACACTTGCGCCCATATAAAGCTTCGAACGGCGCAGCCTTAATGCTTGTGTGATAACTGTTATTGTAAGAAAATTCAACCAACGGGAGGTGGGTATCCCAACTACCTCCAAAATCGATCGCGCACGCGCGCAGCATATCTTCCAATGTCTGGATCGTTCGTTCGCTTTGTCCATCCGTTTGAGGATGATAAGCCGTACTCATGTCCAGTCGAGTACCTAACCCCTCTTGTAATGATCTCCAAAACCTTGAGGTGAACCGACTATCTCTATCAGAAATGATGGACACTGGGACTCCATGTTTTGAAACTACTTCTCGAATATATAGTCGGGCTAACTTTTCCATTTTATCAGTTTCTTTAATCGGCAGGAAGTGCGCTGACTTAGTTAGCCGATCTACAATAACCCATATCGTGTCATAACCCCCAGGTGTCCTTGGTAGTTTGGTGATGAAGTCCATAGAGATTTGTTCCCACTTCCACATGGGAATTTCTGGCTGCTGAAGCAACCCCGATGGTTTCTGGTATTCAGCCTTTACCTTCGAACACGTCAGGCACTTACTGACATACGTCGCGATGGCGCCTTTAAGATTGGGCCACCAATACAACATTTTAACATCTTGGTACATCTTGTCTGCGCCAGGATGTACAGAATACCGCGTCTTGTGAGCTTCGTTTAAAACTTGCTCGCGCAATCCTCCCTTGAGAGGGACCCATATGCGGTTAGCGAAATATAGATTGCCGTTCTCTTTCAGTTCCAAACTTTTAACCATACCTCCAAGGCATTCATTTTTAACAAACTCTGGTTTCAAGGCTTCTTGCTGAGCTTCTCGGATGCGAGTAGCGAGATCTGCGTGAATGGTCAATCTTAGAGCCTTGACTCGTAGCGTTTTTATTCGCTCCTTTCTGCTTAGCGCGTCTGCTACCACATTCGCTTTCCCCGGATGATACTTGATCTCGCAATCATAGTCATTCAACAATTCAACCCATCTTCGTTGCCTCATGTTTAATTCCTTCTGATCGAATATATGTTGGAGGCTCTTATGATCCGTAAAGATTACACATTTCGTACCGTAGAGGTAATGGCGCCAAATCTTTAGCGCGAAGACAACAGCTCCAAGTTCTAAATCATGCGTTGTGTAGTTCTTCTCATTGATCTTAAGTTGGCGCGAGGCATACGCTATGACTTTGTCTCGCTGCATAAGGACACATCCAAGTCCCTGATGTGAAGCGTCGCAGTAAACAACGATGTCATCTGTCCCCTCGGGCAGAGATAGAATTGGCGCACTACATAACTTCTGCTTCAACATTTGAAACGCTGCTTCCTGGTTTTCGCCCCAAACAAACATCCTGTCTTTCTGAGTTAGCGCGGTCAGAGGTAGAGCTATCTTGGAGAAGTTCTCAATGAAGCGTCGATAGTAGCCAGCTAGCCCAAGGAATTGCCTCACCTCAGTTGAGGTTTTTGGCGCTTCCCAGTTTTCGATGGCTTTAACCTTAGAAGGATCGACGTGAATTCCTTTCTCGTTAACAACGTGACCGAGAAAGTGAACTTCTCTAAGCCAGAACTCGCACTTGGAAAACTTCGCATACAACTTTTCTTTCTTTAACAATTCCAAAATCATTCTCAGGTGTTGCTCATGCTCGGCCTTGGTTCGAGAGTAAATCAAAATATCATCTATAAACACAATCACAAACTTGTCCAAGTATGGTTTGCACACACGGTTCATCAGATCCATGAATATAGCCGGCGCATTAGTTAGCCCGAAAGGCATCACTAAGAACTCATAATGGCCATATCTGGTTCGGAAGGCTGTCTTTGGCGCGTCTTCCTCATGGACCCTAAGTTGGTGGTATCCTGACCGTAGATCTATCTTCGAATAATAACTGGATCCCTGCAACTGGTCAAATAAGTCGTCAATCCTCGGTAAGGGGTACCGATTTTTGACTGTCAGCTTGTTCAGCTCCCTGTAGTCAATACACATTCTGAACGAACCATCTTTCTTCTTTACAAACAGTACTGGAGCTCCCCAAGGTGAAAAGCTTGGGCGTATGAAACCCTTATCCAATAGTTCCTGTAACTGATTGGATAGCTCTTGCATCTCAGATGGAGCTAAGCGATAAGGCGCTCGAGCTACTGGCGCAGCTCCTGGGACCAAATCAATACGAAACTCGACTTGTCGCGGCGGCGGTAACCCGGGCAAATCTTCAGGAAAAACTTCTGGAAATTCGCGCACTACTGGTAAGTCTTCAATTCTTCGCTCATCTCCTTTCTCTACTACATGCGCCAGGAAGGCGTAGCACCCTTTCCTTAGGCACTTACGCGCCTTTAGGCACGAAATCAGTTTCGTCGCAACTCCCCTTCTTTCCCCTTGAATCATCAAAGTTTCTCCGTTCAACAGTGGAATCCGAACCTGCTTCTCATGACAAACAATCTCCGCGAGATTTTCGACCAACCAATCCATACCTACCACAATATCGAAACTTCCCAAATCTATTGGCAACAAGTTAATATTGAACTCATGACCTCCCATGACTAATACACATTGTTCAGTCCTTTCATTCGCGCATAACTGCCTACCATTGGCTAGTTCTATAGTATAAGGTTTGTCTAGCCTACTGGTTGCTAAGCCCAGGGAGTTTTTAAACTCATGGGATATAAAACTTAGGTCAGCGCCAGTATCAAATAAGACAGATGCATAATGACCGTTAAGCAAAAACGTACCGGTTACCACATTTGGCTCTTCCTTTGCTTCACCCGCGCCAATCACAAAAGCTCTCCCGCGAGCTTGGTTTCCTTTCTGTGGGCAATCCCGACTGAAGTGTCCAGGCTTCCCGCATGCGTAGCAGCTGTCGCTCGATCCAGCTTCTCTGATGCGACAATTCATCGCCTTGTGTCCTGGTCTGCCACATTTGGCGCATTCGATTTTTGTGCACTCACCATCGTGGTGGTACTTGCATTTGCTGCACCATGGGCGAGGCCCGCTGTATCCTTTCCTTGATGGTTCCGCGGCTTGAATCGCGTAAACCCTTGTGCTTTCCTGCTTCTTGGGCGGTGGTTGCTTGAAGTCTGATCCTCGGTGGGAGTTCCATTTCCTCTTGGAGTCAGAGGTTCGCTGCTCGTTCAAGCGAGCAGTCAACATACCCGCACGAACCGTATCCCTTGTAAGGGTGATGGCTCGCGCAACCGCCTCGTCAAAGGTCGGAGGTGCGGCGGCGTTGAGCGGGACTCTAACGACAGGAGGTAACCCAAAGATGTACCTCTCGATTTTCTTTTCTTCTGTGTTTGCCATGTCTGGCACCAGCTGGCAAAGCTCGTTGAAACGATTGGTGTAGGCATCGATATCCGTTCCTACCATGGTGTGGTTCCAGAATTCTTGTTGCAAGCTCTGAATTTCTGCGCGAGAGCAGAACTTTCTCATCATCATTTCTTTCAATTCTTCCCAGGTCTTGTGGAGAGCAACTTCTCTCCCCAATGTTTTCACTTGAAGCTTCCACCAAGATGAAGCTGCTTCTTGGAACATACAGGTCGCGTAAAGGACCTTCTGGTTTTCACTACATCCGCTGATGGAGAGAACTGTCTCCATCTTGTCAATCCAATTGTAGAGCCCAATGGCTCCTTCGGTGCCTTTGAACGGCCAAGGCCTACAGGCCATGAATGTTTTATAGGAGCATCCTTTGTCCAAGGCTCCTGATTCGGGTTCTGGGGTCTCGTTCTCTTGGCGACCCTGACTAGATTCGGCCTTGCTGGCCTCATGCGTTGCAATCGCCTGCGCGATTATTTCTGCGAGCTCCTCGGGTGTCATGGTAATTCCCTTGGCTCTGGTTGGAGGCATTCTTTTCATAAAAAGAAAATATAACAAACTTAGCGCATGTACTCAGAGCACATAATGTTCTTATCTCTAGACACTGTGACCCGTGTTCCTAAGTGCGTGTGTGATTTTTCTTTTGAAAATATTTTTTGAAAAATTTTTCATGCGATTCCCCAAAGGTTATAGTCTAGGTTAAAAACTTCTTTTCCTAGTTCGCTATAACCAGTGCTCTGATACCAATCTGTCACACCCGGCCCTGAGCGGCGGAAACAGCCGGGCGCGCGCGAGTGGGGATTGATAATTAAGCACGGGCCATTGCAAACATTCAAAGATTTTCATTGCGTAAGAAATGTTTAATACATTACATTGTTTAAAAGTTACATGAAAACATCCAAGTATAAAACTGAAGATTTCCTCGCCATATCCCCTTGCGCGGCGGGTAACCGTGCGCATCGAGGGGATAAAACCAAAATCTTCCAAAAAGCTTGTTTTAGATGTTCAGCGTGTGGTGCTCTAAGTGTGACTCCATGCGCTACCTAGTTATCTCCTGAAAGACACGTAAAAACATTTGAATCAGTATAAACTGAGTGAGTTCACAAGTTTTAGTAACTTGATAAATCGTATTGCATCATAATCATTCTGAAACATAATTCTGTTAGCCTCATTAAAACACATGCTTGGTAAAACATAGCTCTATCAATATATTCTGGTAAAATCGTTCCGCGGGTTACGCGCGAACATTTCTGGGAACTGTGCTCGTCTATGCAAAGTGGCGCTGCCACTACGAGCTAAACATAAGTAATACCGTCCCGCGGGTTACGCGCGAACGTTTCAGGAAAATGTGCTCGTCCATGCAAAGTGGCGCTGCCACTACGAGCTAAAACAATGTAATATCGTCCCGTGGGTTACGCGCGGACACTTCTGAAAAACCGTGCTCGTCTATGCAAAGTGGCGCTGCCACTACGAGCTAAAATAACATATTACCGTCCCGCGGGTTACGCGCGGACGTTGTGCCGGAAAACAAGGCGCTCGTCCATGCAAAGAGGCGCGACCCCTACGAGCGGGCTCAAACCCATAGTACTGCCCCATGACCATACTAGGCACTCGTCCATGCAAAGAGGTGCGACCCCTACGAGTGGGTGGATCAAACCAGCAGTCCCTACCCTTAGAGTTCCAATGGTAAAGTGATCACTTACTCGAGTTCTAGCGCACATACATCGAAAACCTTAGATAACCATTCGCATTGCTCATCATGAAACATAACTTAAACACAAAATCGCTTGCATAGCTTGTAAGTATACCATGATAAATCATTATTTAAGTACGTGTCCCTCGCCCCGAAAACAGTTTAAAAACAGTGAAAACAGTGAAAATAGGGGCTGTGAGACTCACCTGTGGTTCTTGTTATGGAATTAATCGAGATTCGGGTTTTCTTGGTGTTGGCCTCGGAATCGAAGGTCTAGAATACGATTAAATAACAAATATGTATATTAAGATCAAGATATATGGGTCGAAAAGTAGATCTCAAGGTTATAATCTCGGCTTACCTTGTAACAGGAACGGAATTGAAAATCAAAATAGATGCTTGGGAGATGATTCAGGGCAGATTTGCAGTTTTAAGAGAGAAGTTTGAAGTGTGTTGAGTGATAATTTTAGGTTACATATTTATAGGCAAATTCAATGGAACACAATCCCTTGATTTAGGGGATTGTAATCTTTTCATATCTAGGTGTGATGATGATAAAGTATGGAAAGTATTATTATTTATTCAAAAGTGGAGGAGTGGGTGAAAGATTCTGATTTTTGCAGGACATGCAGGTCTGTGGTTGGTGAAAGTAGGGTGGCTGATAGTTGACTGTTCATGCTACAGTGTGCTTTTGCCAGTGCACAGTAAAAAGTAGAAATTTTCTGAAACACGTTACTGTTTTCTTTTGGGCGGGAACAATTTCCGTAAATCTGAACATTTTGACTAAGTGTTCTGCGCGTATAACTTGGTGCGCATAGCTTTCTGCGTGTAGAACATTTCTTTGCTGCGGGTAGGTGCGTAACCTTCTCGCAGTTAGGGACATTTGAGTTTCATTTGTAGATTCTCCAGGTGGTCTTGGTATTTCAACATAGTGATCAGTCATGTTGAAGTCAATTCCATCCTGGAGCTTCAGACAAACTAGCTCTCAATGTTCCCGCCATGCGGGGAGGTTAGTTCCCTTCCGCACGCGCATAAACGATTTAGGGTGCACCCGCCTTAGCATCATGCGTGACGGTCAACCCATTAGACAACGTTAAGTTACATGAAAACATAAAGCCAAAACATTCACGCATGGCGCATATAACATATGCCCACGCTGGTTCTTAACATGGTGCGCTCGCGCATGGCGCATATAACATGCACGCGCTGACTAACATGGCGCGCTCGCGCAGGGCAAACAAATGCCCGCGCTGATTCTAACATATGCTCGCGCCGGGCGCACATAATGTGCCCGCGCTGATTCTTAACATAGCGCGCTCGCGCAGGGCGCACATAACAAATGCACGCGCTGACTAACATGGCGCGCATAATATTTACAATCACCTAATTATTAGGTTGATTACTTAGTTTAAGGGATTGGGGAATTTACCGGGTGTCACACCATAGCTAACTCTTCCCACTTCCACTGAGGAATAATAGGTTGTTGAAGTAGCCCAGACGGCCTTTGATGCTCTGTCTTGACTCGAGAACAAGTCAAACATCTCATCACGTACGAAGCGATATCTTTCTTCATCCCGGGCCACCAATAATGGGGTTTAAGATCTTGATACATCTTGTTGCTGCCTGGATGAATCGAGTATCTGGACTTGTGGGCTTCATTTAGAATAAGCGTCCGAAGAGGCTCAGAGTTCGGGATCCACGCTCGGTCAAGAAAATAGAGGATGCCGTCTGACTTGGTTTCGAATTTCTGCTCGGCTCCACAAGACAAAACGCCCTTGAGATCACCATTCACAAGCGCTTGATTCTGAGCTTCACGAATTAAGGAAGGAAGGTTGGATTGAATCCGAATAGAGTACAGCTGGGTCCTTTCTTTACGACTCAATGCGTCAGCCACCACATTAGCCTTTCCCGGGTGGTAGCGAATTTCACAATCGTAATCGCTGAGAAGTTCGACCGAGCGTCGCTGCCTCATGTTCAACTCTTTCTGATTGAGGATGTGTTGTAAGCTCTTGTGATCGGTAAAAATGACACACTTCGTACCGTACAGGTAATGTCTCCAGATTTTTAGGGCAAACACCACCGCACCCAGCTCCAGGTCATGTGTGGCGTAGTTCTTCTCGTGCACCTTGAGTTGTCGAGAAGCGTAAGCGATGACCTTCCCTCGTTGCATTAAAACGCAACCGAGGCCCTGATTCGAAGCATCACAATAAACGGTAAAGTCATCGTCACCTTCCGGAAGTGATAGAATCGGTGCTTGGCAAAGCTTATTCTTCAGAGTTTGGAAAGCTTCCTCTTGATCTTGTCCCCACACGAAAGGTTCCCCTTTCTGGGTCAAAGTGGTTAAAGGCAAGGCAATCCTGGAGAAGTTTGAGATAAATCGGCGGTAGTAACCGGCCAGACCAAGAAATGAACGGATTTCGGTAGGTGTTTTAGGCGCTACCCAATATCTGATGGCTTCTATCTTGGAAGGGTCGACGTGAATGCCGTCGACATTGATGACATGTCCCAAGAATTGAACTTCCCTTAGCCAAAATTCACACTTGGAGAACTTGGCATATAGTTGCTCTTTCCTGAGAAGCTCCAAAATAAGCCTGAGATGAAGCTCATGATCGGTCCTCGAACGAGAATAAATGAGAATATCGTCTATGAAAACAATGACAAACTGATCAAGATATGGACGGCAGACGCGATTCATCAGATCCATGAAGATGGCGGGAGCATTGGTCATTCCAAAAGGCATAACCATGAACTCGTAATGACCATAACAAGTTCGGAACGCAGTTTTCGGGATATCCTCGTCCAGAACACGCAACTGATGGTAACCAGAACGCAGATCGATCTTAGAGAAAAACGTAGCACCCTGGAGCTGATCAAAGAGATCATCAATTCTCGGAAACGGGTACCGATTTTTGATGGTGAGTTTATTAAGCTCCCGGTAGTCAATGCACATACGGAAAGTCCCGTCCTTCTTTTTGACGAAGAGTACTGGGGCTCCCCATGGACACGAGCTAGGGCGAATGAATCCCTTGCTAAGAAGTTCTTGAAGCTGATTTGATAATTCTAGAAGTTCCGACGGAGCTAGACGATACGGTGCCTTAGCAATAGGGAGAGCACCAGGAATAAGATCGATACGAAATTCCACCTGCCTGCTAGGAGTGCGGAATCCTCTAACACGGCGATTCGGTGGTGATCAACGGGCACGTAGGTACGATTCCTAAAGGGGTTTGACGCCTAGGATTGGAGGAAACGACCAAGAACACGAAGAACGATCGAGAGAGTTTCTGTAGGCTGCTGGTTCGTGAGTGTGTGTTCTGTTCTCGCTCCATGTGAAATTTCCCAAGTAACGTTTATATACCGAAGACTCATTCGGTCGAATGAGATACTCATTCGATCGAATGAGATCTGGTTCGATCGAATCAGTCACTGATTCGATCGAATCAGCTTCGTTTGACATTTTCAGTACGTTAACTTGGTTTCACGATCGTTGGTTTCATGTTGAACCAACCTGATAGAACTGGGGACATACATGTGACATTTCATGTCCTAACAAACTCCCCCTTGGAGCCAGTTCTATTTGCCTGTAACCAATCGAGTTCTCTTGCTCGATCGTAACTCCCCCTTGGAGTTATCTCACTCTCTCTTTTCTCAAAACTAGTGGTGCATACTTTGCATCCACAAACTCCTTTCTTCATGGAGTTCTCTCTTGATCAAATGGTACAGTCAGTCAGACTTACCATAGGTTCCGCATATCCTGAGACGCTGTCAATTGGAATTTTGGATTAACATTTAAGCACAATTGTATTACATTTGTAAAATTGACATTAAAGCATAATCTATCACAATATTCCAAATCATATTTCATTCAATTCAAAACAATTACAATCAGAAGATTTAACTTTGAATTACAACAAGAAACAAGATAAACGAAAGACATGACAATTAATCTTTAGTTTCTTGGGCATACTTCTTCTGTTGTTCTTTCCAATTTGATCCTGCATGTATGTCATAGGCAAAGCAAATCCTAATGACATTTATGTACGTTAACGCTTGCTCTATGTCTTCAGGAGCATAAAGAATCTCTGTCTTGTACAACGTATAGACATCCTCCCTTGACAAATTTGTGAGCCACATTGGATCAAAAATACGAATTGTGCTCCAGTTACCATAGTCATTGAGCACAATAACTGCCTCATGCAGTCTTCCATCATAGTACCAATGCCTGAATGATTTGTAGAAGTCCTGCTTCATCTTTCTAAGAGGAATCTTCTTCATTGTGAGTGGTGGCATGTACTTCAAAATAACTTTTGGCCTGTCGGTGATCGGATCGATCTCCTTTTTGCTTATATATCTCTTCGGCCTTTGTGGTGTGATCATCTTCCATTTTGTGTTGTACTCTTTTCGCAATACACTCTGATAATACGTGGCAAATGGAGATGAGTTGGCATATAGCAGATCAAGATAATTCAGACGGTTCAGATCATGAGTAGGAAGGGTCTTCAAATCAGTAATACGTTGAAAGTATTCAACCCCCCTTTCTCTCTTGACAGCTACGCAGTTAAGATCCTTCAGACATGCCCAAGCGATAATTTCTCTTGAAGTTCTGCGACCCTTCATTTTATATGACGTTGTATGAGGAATGGTCGGCTTCGCTTGTCGTCTGGATCTTATCTTCTCAAGAATAGCATTGAATGCTTTCTTGCATTCCTCGGTTTTCTCTAAAAAATCCGCTTGATCCGCTTCAGAAGGCTGTTCCATATTGTTTGACCTTTCTTCAGCCTTCTTCTGTATTTCCTCCTCTGTTACATTTTGGAAGAAACTTGCAGAGTTAGGAAGATCGTCATTTTGAGACGTATAGTATTCAAGATACTCTTCCTTTGACAAGTCTTCCATTTCAACGTCATCAAATTGAGAAGGATCGACGTGTGAGGGATCAGTGGCCGTAGATGATGATGAATCAGGTGTAGCAGCAGAAGAAGACGTTTGTTCTGTTGGAGGCAAAGCCAGATACTTGCCTGTTTCTACGTTGGATAATTCAAACATTTGTTCCAATTATTCTTCTGTGAAATTATGAGAAATTTCACCTTCTTCCAAGTCTCCACTTGCGAAGTTTCGCTGCTCATTTGGATTGTCCAGTAGAAACGTGAAAAATTCGGCTGCAGTTTTTGATTGCAGCGGTTGGACATTAAACGGATCATCATCACCTTCACCTCCATCATCTGAAGAGTCAAGTTCGTCTGTGTCCACATCAACATTTGTTGGACCTTCCAAACGTAGAACATCTCCTTTCAATTCTGTTACTTTCGCCTCAAGGCTTAAATTCGACTCTCGTAGTTCCTTGATAGAAGAGCCCTGTTCGGCGACAGTCGCATTCAGCTGAGTGTTTTCAATTCTGAGCATGTCGTTTTCGGCTTGAAGTTTGGCAATCTGCTCATCTTTCAGTCGATTTTGCTCTTCTTGCCGTCTATTCAGCTCTTCTTGCCGTCTATTCAGCTCTTCTTGCTCAGTCTTGAACATGAACATCTTCATCATAGCCTTGTGAAGATCAGCTAGTTCTGTTGCAACCTGAGGAGGTATAGACATTTCTGGTTGAGGTTGAGTAGTCGGTTGTGGTGCTGATTGTGGTGCTGGTTGCTGTGTTGGTGGCGGTGCTTGTTGAACGGGAGGAGCAGCAGACGAAGTCCCAACTGATTGTAACATTGGAGGACGTGGGAGATCAGAAAATAAACTCCGATACTTCCTTGTAACCTTCTTCTTTTGCCTCTTCGCAGGCCTTTCTTCGCCCGCAACATCCTCGGCCCTAACCTCACCAGCAAAGTGCACATCTGATGCACTTGCTTCATCACCAGCATCCAGAACCTCAACGTTAAAGAATGAATCAGCCTCTTTTTCGGCATCTGTTCTGGTGTCTGCCGGTACCGCTTCCTCCTCAGTGTCAGATTCGTCGCTGGTTTTCTGATAAGGTAAGTTCTCGACGTCTGAATCACTGGCGGCATTCCTCCACTTCCTCTTCGGAGGAGCCTTGTAAGACGGATTTGTCACGTGCCCAAAGCACCTTTTGTGTGGTGGTCTTGTGGGGCGGTCCTTGTAAGATTTTAAACGGTTGAGGGTTTCGTTCTTCATGTGGTCCAGTTTCACCACATCACCCTCATTTTCTTTCAGTAGACCCGGAGCTTGACTATCGACGATCATTTGCACAAATCTCGGGTACTGTAGAAACTTCTCGCCCGCCCCTTGTTTTATTGTCAGATTTTCCACCATATGGCTGAAGGTCATCTGCGAGAAGTTGTAGGGGCGGTTCATCACTAATGCAGCCATTGTGAACTGCATGCTTTCCCTCAATTTGTCAAAACTTGTTCTTTGAGGCCCTAAGCAGTGCATCACCACGTGTGCCAGATATTTGAACTCTGGACATAGATTGGCTTTATGGAGTAGACCGGCATTCAGGTCACCGTCGTACTTCATTCTTGCAAAACATCCTCTGGTTCCAGCAGGATGTAACCCAGTAGGATCTGAATCAGCATCAACAAACCCACAGACTTCCCTGAGGATTTGGGCAGATACAATAATTTCGTGCCCTCTAACCGTGGAGCGAATTACCGACGGCACAACAGTTTTGTCGTGCGAGGCATTCCTCCAGAATTCCTGTTGAACTGACATGATGGGTTCTACTACCCTTGAGATAGGTCCGTGAATCCTGGACCGTTTCAGGAATTTGATCATTGTTGCAAAGTCTTTCCCATGGCTTGCCTTTTCGTCGAGAAAGGCTACAATGTTGTGCTTGATTGATGTTTTGAAGGGAACGAAAACTTCTGCAATTTCAGCCATTTTATCTGCAAACATAAACGTGTTAGAACGAACAGATATCGAAAAGACTGAATGCGTTTAACATTTTTCAAACTTTCTGGACTGGTTCAATCGAATGAGTACTGATTCGATCGAATAAGCTACTCATTCGATCGAGTGAGATCTAGTTCGATCACAGACAGTCGAATGAGATAGTTATCACCTTTGACCTCTGATTCGATCGAACTACTGACCGAATAAGTCTCATTCGATCGAACAAGAGACTCGTTCGACCGAATAGACTGATTCGACTCCTTCAAGCATCAGCCCAGAATGTGAAGAATCCAGATCGACCTTTTCGATCGTTTAAAGATACCCAACATATAGATAACATCGGTTGAGGTTTATGAACATGTATCAACATAAAACTACAAGACTTAAACGGTTAAAAACAGTTTAATAAGTGTTTCGTTATAATGTCCGATTCCGAGAACAAAACGACCAAAAACTTGATCAAAACACGGTTATAATCCAAAAATTCTTACATTTTTATGATGTACGTGAAAAACCGAGTAAGATGAATGGATCAAAAAGAGGGATTCGCGTAAACGATTTTGAGAGAAATTTTCTGTAAAATTTTTCAAACTATTCTGACCGATCGAATGAGTCTGAGTATTTATACTGTTTCTGGACTCATTCGATCGAATGGACTTGTTCGAATGGACCAATCGATCGAATGTGACTTAGTTCGATCGAATAAGTCTCTCGCAACACCTCTCATTCTCACAACAACTGACTCGATCGAATCGGCTCATTCGATCGATTTACTCGATCGAATAGCAACATATTCGATCGAATGAGGGAAAAACTTTGGAAAAAATAAACTTTTAAACTTTTTATTCCCCACCATCGATCGTGGTGCCTTTGAACCTGCAAGAAAACATAAACTTTTGACACTTGGTTAGTTTTCTTAGACATTTTCCGATAATGAGAGCTTAGTTCCTACAGAACATATAGACCATAAAACATTAGTAAACACACGGAAAAATATCAGGCACAACCATCTTTGGGTTTTCTTGCTACTTCTTCTTTCTTTCATGCACAGCCGGTTGCGCAGATAAACATTTAGCAACCTGCATGAAATTTTCTTTCATTCCTACACACTGGATAAACATTTAGTAGGAATAGACAGGGATCAGACTACCTGTCACGATGATTTCTCATCGATTTTCAAACAAACAGAACTAAATAAAATGAAAAATAAATAGAAATAAAATCTTTTTGATTTTTTTTTTTTTTTTTAAAGTATTTACAGGGAGGGACAGGGATCAGACTACCTGTCACTGGATGATTTCTCATCAACATTAAAGCAGAATAAAAATAAAAATAATTCAGAATAAAAATCTTTTTGAATTTTTATAATATTCAAACTGAAATAAGCAACTGTATAAAATTTAAAATACAATATTTTTGGTTGAGAAGGATCTATAATAAGAAATCATACAGACTTATTTGACTATCTACTGAGACTTTTCGAGATTTTTCACATGTTTTTGATTTTTCTTAATAAAAGAGTATATAATATTAAACTAGGCATAATGAACATTCTTTTTGTGAGAAAGATCCGAACATGGGATCAGTACTGACATTGTAGCACTCAGTAAGTTCAATATAATTTCTTTTGGTCGATGCATATTACCGATGCGATTATGGGTATATTTGTCCATTTAAACTTAAACAAACATCCTCTCGTCTGAAAATGACCATTTGATAATTGCTTGTGATCACAGCTATGTATCCCACCATATTTTGATTGACTCATGTAGGACCTCACAACATATTGAACAGTCAAGTCGGCGCATCTTATTTTGACAAACGACCATAAGCTTATAGGATCCCCTTTGTTCGTTTTTCATCAAATTTTGTTGCTTTTCACATTCTTGCGAATTTAATTAGCAACTTGATGATTTTATCATGTTTTCACATACATGTTCGGTATTCATCTACTTGTCCCAAAATCATTTATTTTATATTTTTTTTCAGGAGATATCCAAGTTATCAGCGCTGTCCAGGTCGATACTTACGTATCACAGAGGGAGATAATAACTTTAGATATACTAGTATGGAAGAGCGCTGTCCAGGTCGATACTTACGTATCACAGAGGGAGATCAATCCAAAACCGGTGGAGCATAAGATATTTAATACAGATATCCAAGTTATCAGCGCTGTCCAGGTCGATACTTACGTATCACAGAGGGATATAATAACTTTAGATATCACAGCATGGAAGAGCGCTGTCCAGGTCGATACTTACGTATCACAGAGGGAGATCATTCCAAAGCCGGTGAAGTATAAAATATTTAATACTCCTCCTTAATCAACGTTTAAAGCATATGATTTAGAAGGGACTTTCGATGAAAGCAGACCTGCAACACGAAGATCTAACATTCTTTAAGAATTTAGCTTTTGGGGGAACCAATTTGGGCCGATGGTAATTCGTGTACGCGTGATAAGACATATCCTCAATTGATATTGGTCTTTAGACAGTGACGTCTCGTCAATTTATCCTAGATGTACACCCATAGCTGACAATCTAAATGATTTAGATAGGTCAAATCCAGACTCAATTCAGTAAGATAAGCCTACCAATATATCACATTAGTACTATGCATGACCAATTTTTCACTTTATATCTTTTTAACATCATGCTACTGTCAGTGTGCCATCACTTCCCAAAGGTTGGATACAATTTCTCATTTTCTGAATATATGAATGTTTTTGGAAAAAAAAAATTTTAAATTATTTCGCCCCGATCAAGTCAAAGTCTTCAGGTAAACGGCTATCCTGACGATCCAATGGATCAGCTGGACCGACCACATACGAGTATGTGTCCTTCGAACTAAGTATGAACGACTATTTTTCAGCGAAAGAATAAAAACCCATCATAAACCGCCCCGGTCACTTTCAGTCATCTAGTTAATGGTTATCCTCATAATCTACTAGTAGAAGTAAGGACCAAACATATCCGAAGATATGTCCTTCAAACTGAAGCAACCGACATAATTCTAAGCGATAGTGACGGTTTTTTTTTTTTTTTTTTTTTTATTATACGGAAAAATGAGAATAAGCTATATAGAAATAAAAATCTTTTTGATGTCTCAGTATGATAGCGTCTGTGTACTATCATCTTTCTTGTAACAAGATCAACTTCTCAAAATTTTAAAATTTTTGATGTTTTTGGGTTTTTGTATTTTATATTGTTTTTGGTTTTTCTTGAAACCTTTCTCCCCCTAAAAATTATAAAAACAAAATCTTTTTGGATTTTTCAAATTTTTAAGAAAAGAAAAAATGAAAAACAATTCAAATGATATCTTCAGGAACATCATCTGATTGACGTTTAACGCCGTTGATCTCTAGCAAATATAAAAACCGTGGTTTGTCAAATGATTTAGTGAAGAGATCAGCGCGTTGTTCCTGAGTGGGGATTTTTACCACATCGATTAACTTCTTTTCGTAACAGTCACGAAGGAAGTGATATCGAATTTCGATGTGCTTCGTTTTGCTAAATTGGACAGGATTTTTGGTAATTGAAATTGCAGCAGAATTATCAATATATATGGGAGTAGTAGAACATTCAATACCGTAGTCACGCATCTGTTGCTGAATCCAAATAACTTGAGAACAGCAACTGGCAGCCGCAATATATTCCGCCTCAGCTGTTGAAGTGGAAACTGACGTCTGCTTTTTGCATTGCCACGTTACTAAACGACTTCCAAAGAACTGACATCCTGCTGTTGTTGATTTGTAATCGAGTTTACAACCACCATAGTCCGAATCACTATACGCATGTAGATCAAAGTTATCATCATGAGGATACCAAAGACCCCAATCTGGAGTACCCTTTAGATAACGCAAAATTCTTTTGACTGCAATAAGATGGGAGACCTTCGGCTTTGACTGGTAACGTGCACAGAGACACGTAGCAAACATTATGTCCGGTCGAGAAGCAGTCAGGTACATTAGAGATCCGATGATCCCTCTATAGTGAGTTGGATTGATTAATTCACCCTTTTCGTCAGGATTAATCCCGTGATTAACCTCTAACGGAGTTCCCTGTGAAGAGGAACTCAACATCTCGAACCGTTTCAAGATGTCATTGACGTATTTTGTCTGGTGAATGAAGACACCGGAGTCTGTTTGATCAACCTGAAGTCCTAAGAAGAACTTCATCTCACCCATGGAGCTCATTTCAAATTTTTCTTGCATCACCTGTTCAAACTCCTTGCATAGTGTTTTATTCGTGGACCCGAAGATGATGTCGTCCACGTACACTTGTACCAAAATGAGATCTCCTTCTTTCTCCTTTGTAAATAACGTGCAGTCGATCGTTCCTCTTCTGAACCCGTTGTTCAGAAGGTGTTTGGATAGTTCCATGTACCAAGCTCTCGGGGCTTGGTGAAGACCGTACAAAGCCTTGTTGAGCAGGTAGGCTTTGTCCTTGTGATTTGGGTCTTCAAAACCTGGAGGTTGTCCCACATATACGGTCTCTTCGATGTGACCGTACAAAAAGGCACTCTTGACGTCCATCTGATATACTTTGAATCTCTTGAAAGACGCATACGCCAAGAACATCCGGATTGCTTCCAAACGCGCAACCGGAGCATACACCTCATTGTAGTCTAGGCCTTCGATTTGCCTAAACCCTTGGACCACCAGGCGGGCTTTGTTGCGAACAATCACTCCACGATCGTCGCGTTTACATTTGAGTACCCACTTAGTGCCAATTTTCTTCTGTCCTTTGGGGAGATCCACCAGCTTCCACACACCAAGTCTCTTGAACTGTAATAATTCTTCTTGCATGGCTGAGACCCAGTTAGCGTCTTTCAACGCATCGGTGATGCTTCTTGGTTCTTCTTGTGCTAAGAAGCATTCATGGGCATTTAGCGCAACTGATCCTGACTCCATCATTTCAGTGTAGAGGCCAAAATTCAGCTGTCGACGTGTTTTGACACCCTGTTGAATGTCCCCTATAATGTTGTCTTGTGGATGATCACGTTCAGTCCTAACCACCGGATTGTCAGGAACGACAACATTTTGTTCCAAGTTAGTTAAGTTCGGCTCAGGAACTGGAGCGATTGGTGCCTCTGAAGTAGACGTTAGAGGCTGATCTGCATTTGGCGCTTCTTGATTTGACGATGAAGGTTGCGGAGTAACCTGTGTCGGTGCCGATTGTACATCATCTGCTGGAGATTCATCTTCAGATTCAGATTCGGATGACTCTTGAACTTGCTCGCTAGACTCTGTGGAGGAAGACGATGATGGACCAGGATGAGGTGAAGATTGCTGTGATTCATCAGGAGGTGCATTTTGCGCCTCATACATCATTTGAATAGCAACCTCATACAGATTGAATGACTTGAACAATTTGTCAAAATCAAACAACCAGTCTTCTCCTGACCCCTTGGCTGGTTCTGTGTAGCGTTGAACGTCGACATGGTACCATTCTTCAACTAATTTTGTTGATCTGTTGAAAACCCTTTTGAGAGGTACGCTGTAACCCAGAAAATAGCCGTTGATGATCTTCTCCTCGAACTTATTATCGACTTGCCTTTTAAGTAACGTGCAAAGAGCTCCAAATGGTTCCAGGTGCTCTAAATTAGGCCTCCGTCGTTGAAGAAGCTCGAAGCTTGTCTTGCCGTGGCGCTTGACAATGCCTACCCGATTCAATGTGAAACAGGCGTTGGCAATTGCCTCACTCCAAAACGTGACAGGCAACACTGAGTCTGCTAACATTGTTCTAGCTGTCTCGATTAACGTTCGATTTTTCCTTTCAGCAACCCCGTTCATTTGTGGAACGTACGGGGCACTGAACTCCTGAACAATGCCTCTTTCTTTGCAAAAATTTTCAACATTCGCATTCTTAAACTCTGTCCCGTTATCTGAACGCATTCTCCGAACCTTCAGATTGTACTGTGACTCAAGAGTTGTAACCAGCAGATTTATACACCCAAATGTCTCGGACTTTGCTTTCAAGAAAAACACCCAAGAGAATCTCGAGTATTCATCAGTAACCACTAGACAGTATGAGTGCCCAGAGATACTTTTGACGCTTATTGGGCCAAAAAGATCCATATGAAGGAGTTCCAATGGAATATCAATCGAGTGGAAACTCTTTGACTTGTGGGACCTTTTTACTTGGTTTCCCGCTTTGCACTGCACACACGAATCAGGGAGACGGAAACTTCTCAGATTAACTCCCTCAACTAGCCTGTTGTGCACAAGCTTATTCATGTTCCTGACATTAATGTGTCCCATCCGTTTATGCCATATGAAAGTATCACGTTCGGATGCCTTGGACACAAAACATGTCGCCGTTGGAGACGATGACCCTGCCTTAGCCATATCCAGAATGTAGAGATCACTCTGGCGTGCGGCTGACATTAAAACCTTGTCTTCAGAAATGGTGAAATCCTTAGCCAAGATGTGGCAGTCTCGATCATCAAACATAACTTTGAAACCCTTGTCGCAGATTTGACTTATCGACAACAGGTTGTTCTCCAACTCCTTGATGAAATTAACCTTATCAAACGAAATTCGCCCATTTGAAACAGTTCCTTGGGCCGTGATGTAACCACCTTGAGTTCCTGCAAAGGAAACTGCACCTCCTTTTATCTGTCTGACACTGGATAGGAGATTCATGTTTCCAGTCATGTGCCTGGAAGCTCCTGAGTCGATGATCCACATGTTGAATCTTGGATCATAAAGAGCAACCTGCACACAAAAAGCAAAAGGTTTAAATATCATTGGAAACCCAAGCCGTTATGGTCTTGGGTTTTCCATTATCATCACGAATTAACAGTTCAATCCATTTACCCTCATTAACACTGTTTTCTGGTTTGACATCGTTATCAACAGTGTTGTTTTTCTTTTGTTTCCAACTGTCAGTCTTCTTCTCAACATGTTTGACATAGCTGGTTGGAGATTGACTTTCACTTGTTAAAGTGGAAACACTTGGGTTTGAGGGATTCGGTGATCTGTGTGGTGAGGTTGACTGAGGTTTCCTAGGAGAGACCGACCGCAGTGTGTGAGACCGAGTTTGACTTTGAATGTCAACGGTCGGTCGCCTCATAGGAGATGACTTGACATATCTAGGATCCGGATACTTGTAGCAAAATCTTGCTATATGGCCAACCTCTCCACATGAGAAACAGTAGTTTCTCCCCCTTTGACGTGGTGGAGAGTAATAACTTTGTTGTTGTTTGTTACCATAGTACCCCTTGGATTTGACATTTTGGGGTGAAGTTTGTCTGGGAGGGGGTTTTGAAAAATTATGTTTTTCATTAAAGTTACCCTCCTTGACAAACTGGGTACCATGTTCCACATGCACTTTCTCAGATTTATGATTAAACTTGTTCTTCTGAGAATTTCTTATTGTTGCCTTTGATTTATGTGTGGATGGGCCTGACTTAGTTGTGGAACCTAAGTCTGTGGCAACAACATTTGGTTTGGTCTCAGGAGCCGGGTCAATGACTTCTTTACCCTTGGACTTTGAAATTTGTTCTGTGTCCTCGGGTGTTTTAACATTTGAGTCATCGTCTGGCACAGCTCCTGGTGTGCTCACAAATTGGTTCAGCACGGGGGGTGGGACATTGTGATATCCCACACCTCTTTCCTTTTTGCACCGGAACTCGGGGATAATGTGTTCTAGCAAATAAGAGGAATTGGAGTAACTTTTTAACTTGAAAGTCAATGATTCAAGATCAGCTTTTGTGTTCTCCATTTCCTTTTTCAAGACATTATTTTTATTGATATGAAAGTTGATAGAGTCTTGTTGATTTAGAACACATATCTCCAATTCCATGTTCTGACGCTTAAGGCTATCAACTTTTTCTTTAAAAGCAGACTCTTTCTGCTTCCAAGTCTTGTTTTGAGCAAGAGCGTCAGTCAGTTCAATTAAAGATCTTGAGGCTGCTTGTTTATAAGCCTCGAGATCTTCAATTTTCTCTTTCAGAGAATGAATTTCATGTTCAGACATTTCACATTTTAAACATTTGGTATTTTCTGGTTTGGGAGTAGTAGGGTTAGAACTTACCTTGGCATCATTTGACGTCTCTGCCATGAACGCAAAGTAAACATTCCCTGCTCTTTCCAGAAAAGATGCAGACTTTGCTTTTGACAGTACCTTGTTGACTTCTTCAACAGTAGCAGCTTCTGCAGGAATTGTTGAACTTGGGGATGATTGAGGAACATTTGACTCTTTTTCTTGATCCTCCATAATCTCCACTGATGACACTTCAGCTTCATGCTCTCCTTCATTTACTTCAGTAGCTGGCTCCTCGACAATGTATTCTTCATCAGTTGAGGAATCATCAGACCCAGATTCTGAGTCTTGATTCACAATGGTGATGTCAGCCATGTTAATGCTGAAGTTCCAGGACTCGCCTTCATCACCTTGAACAGCAAGAGCAGTTTCATTGTTGATGTTGGCGTTGTTTGCTGCTGTTTGATTCTGAGGGACCAGTTGTCTTTCATTGTTGACATTTGCAGCGGCTGCAGCAGGAGTAGATGAAGTTGAAGTAGTTCGGAAGGGATATTGGTGACCTTCCCTCTTTGGTTTAGAGCACTCCTTGGCAAAATGACCAAGTTCGCCACAGTTGTAGCATTTAACTTTTGTTTTATCAAAACCAAACTTGGATTTATTATTGATTGAAAGGGCTTGGCCTGTTTTCTTAGCCCACTTTTTAGCCCTACGGAACGCGCTGCCAAGTGCCCACATTATATCGATGCGTTCCATATCGTCTTCATCTAGCTGTTCATAGTCATCGCTGTCCAGATGACTGTTGCCAAGTTTACCAGCCACCATTAAACTGTATGATTCAATTATTGTGCCTAACGTTGCCATATGTTCTTTGGCAACTTCCACCGTTACCTTTCCCAAGCCTTCAGTGTTTAACGTTGCCTTTTCAGTTGACTTGGGTCCGGAGTTAGAACTTGAATTTCCGGAATTTGATGTTGGTGGTGTAGAAGATCTCGTTTCGGTCCCCGTAGATTGATTTGACATTGAGGAGACAAACGCAGTCTTTATTGGAGCATGGTCATTTGAATCTGACATTGGTGATTTTGACATGTACAGCGACTTGTCAGATGTTGCTCTGGGTTTCCTGGAGGATGCTCTTAATTCAGCGTCTTCCTGTCTGATTTCTTTTATAAAGTCAGAAAGAAGAATCGTCTCCAATTGATGACTTCTTCTCATCACAGTCAGGAAGGTGTTCCAGCTTGTTGGGAGTCCTTGAGCGAGACATCTAACCTTTTCAGTCCCTGTTGTTTTGACATTATATGACTTTAGCTCTGACATAAGATGATAGAATCTTGACAGCAACGATTCAATGTCTTCCCCGGATTCTGGACCAAACAAATCAAATTCACGCTTTAGCTCCCGTGCGTGAATTTCTTTAAGTGACTCAGATCCTTCGCATCGTTCTACCAGTGCGTTCCAAAGAGTTGACGCTGTTGTGAACTGGTTAAACTGATGGAAGAGATCGCTGGAGAGAGCTTGAGACAGTAAGGAGAAGGCTTTCTTCTCAGCATCAAAGGCTATCTTTTGTTCTTCTGCCAGCCTAAAGTAGCTCAGGCTTTCACCATCATCGTTTGTAGGATGCACCCACGTTGTCTGAACCGCTTCCCATAGTCCAGGATTCACACCTGTGATATGAATCTGGAATCTTGTCTTCCAGGTAGTAAACTCATTGAGTGCTATCAACTTTGGAGGCTTGTTGAAGCTTCCAGATTCTGAATCACTCTCAAGGATCGATTGGATCCTTTTGTTTGTACTTGAACTGGCAGACATGTTTGCTTCTTTGCTTTAATCTTTGATCTTTTAATCGAATTTGGTCTGATTCGATCGAATGTATTCTTTATTCGATCGAATGTGTGTTGATTCAATCGAATGACTGACTGATTCACTGTTCTGGTCTTCTGAAGCTTATCCGATCGAATACGATCTTGTTCGATCGAATGAGGTGACAGGTTCGATCGAATGGGTGTCTGGTTCGATCGAAAGGGTTCTGGCAGTCGAATAAGAAAGAGATCGAATGGGTGGATCGAATCTGAGACTTGTTCGATCGACTGGAAGCAGGTTCGATCGAAAGGATGAACTTATTCGATCGAATGGACTTGGCGCAAATCACGGCGGGAAAAACTGATTCGGTCGAAATTCAAACTGGTTCGATCGAATAAAAGGCTTATTCGATCGAATGAGTTCCAAAAATACGGCTTGTTCGATCGGGATTTATGGAATTTCCAAACTTAGAAGATTTGACCAGATTTTCGGTTGTAAATTCACTAACACGAATCCAAGTTGATTTGGAAGCAAAATATGACTCTTTTAAGTGTATTAACACTTAAACAAATAACCAACCAAACAAAAATGGATCAAACGTTTAAAAACGAAGAACACGATGAATGTTCTTGATAAAACCCGGAATTTTAACACCAAATCTTGAGATCAAAAACCAAAATATATGACTTTTATGAGTTTTTGATAAGAACACCAAGAACAAAAACACTAGTTTTCGAAAATTTTTCAAGCAAAATATATGATTTTCACGAGAAAAACACGAATATCACCACGAATCTTTCGTGAATCAAGAACCTTAAGCTCTGATGCCACTTTGTAGGACCGATTCGGGACTCGGTTTCCCAACGATTCACGGGGCAACGTGTTAGAGTGCGGAATCCTCTAACACGGTGATTCGGTGGTGATCAACGGGCACGTAGGTACGATTCCTAAAGGGGTTTGACGCCTAGGATTGGAGGAAACGACCAAGAACACGAAGAACGATCGAGAGAGTTTCTGTAGGCTGCTGGTTCGTGAGTGTGTGTTCTGTTCTCGCTCCATGTGAAATTTCCCAAGTAAAGTTTATATACCGAAGACTCATTCGGTCGAATGAGATACTCATTCGATCGAATGAGATCTGGTTCGATCGAATCAGTCACTGATTCGATCGAATCAGCTTCGTTTGACATTTTCAGTACGTTAACTTGGTTTCACGATCGTTGGTTTCATGTTGAACCAACCTGATAGAACTGGGGACATACATGTGACATTTCATGTCCTAACAAAAAGCCTCCTCCTGCTCAATACCCCAAACGAACTTAACACACTTCTTAGTCAACCTGGTCAGCGAAGAAGCAACTTTCGAAAAGTCGGGAATAAAGCGACGGTAATACCCCGCCAAACCCAGAAAGCTACGGATTTCAGATGGAGACTTTGGAGACTCCCATTCATTCACGGCTTCCACCTTTGCAGGGTTAACCAGAATACCACTCAGGTTAATAACATGACCCAAGAATTGAACCTCACGCAACCAGAAGGAACACTTAGAGAATTTCGCATACAGTTTGTTCTTCCGCAGAGCCTTCAACACTTCCACGAGATGACCGGCGTGATCAGATTCACTTTTTGAGTACACAAGAATGTCGTCGATGAACACAATAACCGAACGATCGAGCATCGGTCTACACACCCGGTTCATAAGATCCATGAACGCAGCCGGTGCGTTGGTCAAACCGAAAGACATCACAAGAAATTCATAATGTCCATAACGAGTGCGGAAGGCAGTCTTAGGAATATCTTCCTCCCGAATCTTCAATTGATGGTACTCGGACCTAAGGTCGATCTTCGAGAACCAACTAGCTCCTTGGAGCTGATCAAATAAGTCGTCGATTCTCGGTAGTGGGTATCGATTTTTAACAGTGAGCTTATTCAACTCACGGTAATCAATGCACATTTGCATGCTACCGTCCTTCTTTTCAACGAACAGGACCGGGGCACCCCAAGGTGAGATGCTCGATCGAATAAATCCCTTATCGAAAAAGTCTTCCAACTGAACCATAAGCTCCTTCATTTCATTCGGCGCTAGGTGGTAGGGAGCTCGGGCAACGGGTTTGGCGCCCGGTACAAGGTCTATCTGGAACTCGACCTTGCGCTCTGGCGGCACATCTGACAAGTCATCTGGAAATACATCCGGGAAATCCTGAACAATAGGAACATCACCGACGGTAGCCACCTCGGTATTTATGTTTATGGCATACGCCAGATACGCCCCGCACCCCCGCTGCATCAACTTTCCCGCCTTAAGCATGGAAATAATATGTGGCGTCGCAACATTCCGATCACCGAAGACCGTGATTTGAATCCCATCCGGGGCCCTTAGACGAACGAGTTTCTGACCACAAATGATCTGCGCATCAACATTCGCGAGCCAATCCATCCCGAGCACCGCATCGAAACAGCTAAGCGGCATCAAATACAACCGCACCGGAAATCTATACCCAGACAACTCGATGGAACAACCCTGAATAGCCCTAGACACGGACACGGATTTTCCTACGGCGACCTCAACCTCAAACACATCGACTACGTGCTCGGGTGATTTATTCAACGAGGAACAGAAAGCGGTAGACACAAAACTTCTACTGGCGCCCGAATCAAATAAGACTGACGCCTGTAATTCATCAAATAGAAAGGTACCTAGGACAATATTGTACTACTGCTTAGCTACACAATCAATACATACGATTTGAAAGGAATAAGAAATTATAATGGTGGATGAAAGCTATATAAGGAAAAATACCTGAAACGACATCCGCATCCTCCTTCGCTTCCTTCTTGGAGATGTTGAAGGCCCTCGCCCTGGCCTTCGGCTTCTCATCCATCTTCCCCCTTGAGGAAGTCCCCTACCCGGACCTCCCCGCCTTACTGGAAGGACAGTTTGATGCTAAGTGACCCGAACCCTTACACCGGAAACAGGTCAATGTTGGACACTCGAAATGGGGTGTCCTACCTTTTCACAACGAAAACAGGTGCCAGACCCAATCCTACGTTCCCCCTTGTGCGGCTTCCCGCACTTCTTGCAATTACCGAACGTCGCATCCCTTTTAAACTCAGAAGTCTCAGTTTTTACCCTTTTCTCAGACGAATTAAAATTGCTTCCCCCGGGCCGCTTACCATACGAATTCGAGTTCCATGCCTTCCTATTCTCCCTCTGATCATACAGCATACCTGCTAGAGTGACCACCGAGTGAAAAGAGTTCATGTAGGTAGTCAACACACCCCTACGAATATCCACCGGAAGCCCCTTCACGTACTTCTTAATCCTCTTGGCTTCGGGAGTAACCAAATCGGGACATAAACGAGCCATCTTGTTAAACTTGGTGGTATACTCCCGATGCGACATAGTACCAGCCTCCAAGGTCAAGAATTCCTGTTCTATCTTATCCAATTCATGCGGAGGACAAAACTGATCGAGAACCAATTTCTTCAACTCATCCCACGTTATCCTCCTAATCGAACGATCACCCATAGCTTGCGCCAAGTTATCCCACCCGCATAGTGCTCGGAAAGGAATGAGGCAGTAGCATAAGTCACCATGTCATCCCCCTTGCACTTACTAACCCTTAGAACGGCCTTCATCTCTCTCACCCACTGATGTGCTGCCAGTGCATCTTTAGTACCATCGAAAGAAGGGGGGTCACACTTCTTAAAGTCACCATACGAGCAACCCCGAGTAGATACACTAATAGTCCGCACCTCATCTTCGTCCCCACTCGGCACATACACTTCCTCTTCCTCTTCTACCTGCACCTCCTTACCCTTCCTTCCCTTATCCAACTGCAATGAGGAATTTGACTTTATTCTGTTTGTTTCCGAAGTAACTCGCATCAACTAGCACTAGTTTGAACTAGTTTGATGTGAACCTTTAGGAGTAATTCATTAAATTGGTTAGATCTAAACTAATAACATACCCTTCATATCACTCACTAAAGATAGCCACATACATATAGATAGACCGGCTTTACAGCTCAGCCATCCGCCGATTTGGGTTTATTTGAAAATAGCTAAAATATAGCATTTTCTGGAGACATAAGAATTTTTCGGCGGAAGCCGCTTATACCATATTTTCCTAAAGGATATCTGTGTTATGATACAAACGTAAAAAAATAGATGAGATTTTGTGCCATCAGCTCTAAACAATCTTGTTTTTTTGAACATGAAGAAATAAAGAAGCCATTGCGATTGCCGGAAATACTAGGCATACAAAAGGGACCAAAATAGAGGGAAAGTTAAGAGTTGTCATAGAATGGGTACCTCGATTGACTATTTGTACCTGTTATTATTATTTAGATTTTATATTTATTATTTATAATATCAATTTAGAATATAAAGATATCTTATTATATATCTTATTATATATAAGGATATCTTACTTATTATAATTTGAGAATTATTATTATTATATAGATATAAGTATCTATCTAAGTGAGTATATAATGTAGTTTTTTATCTTTCTATATGAAGGATTTGAAAGGATATGGATGAGATATTTTTTTCTTCATTTTTTGCTCTTGTCTTCGAATTTCATTTATTAAGCAAAAAGCTTATTAAAAATGAATTAGATTCTACTTAGTTAGATTCTATTTATATTGAATTATATTGAAGGGTTTGTTAGAATCCCATCCAGTAGGGATTCTTAGTCAAAATAGGATTATCGTAAGATATAGAAAGATAAAAAATTCTATATTTAATAGATTTGAATTATATATGACGAGAAGAAGATCTTTTTTTTCTTTTTTTTACTTTACGAAAATAAGAATTTCATCTTTTATCTTGTTGATAAATAATAACGAATATAGAAAAGGGGACGGATTTTCAATTTGATGTGACTTTTGATTCTTTATACAATTAGATCTTATGTCAACAAAGAAAACCCCATTCGTCTAATTTTTACTTGGATTCCGATAAATTAATTAGATAAACTAATTACTTGTTCGCTCAAAATAATTGAACTGAATGTTTTAATTTTGATTCAAAGGAAAGAAAGTGTGGAGTTGAAATAACTCACTCAGAACGCTTTTTAAAGGATTACGTGGTACGATTAAATCGAATAAGCCCTTCTGGAATAAATACTCAGCCGCTTGTGAACCGTCGGGTACTGTTTTATTCAATGTTTGTTCAATTACTCTTTTACCCGCAAAGGCAATGTAGGCATTGGGTTCAGCAATAATGATATCCCCCAACATACCAAAACTAGCTGTCACCCCACCGTAAGTAGGAGATGTAAGGATTGGTACATAGAATAACTTTTTATTGGATTGATAATCATATAAAGCAGAAGAGATTTTAGCCATTTGCATCAAGCTCAAACTTTCTTCTTGCATGTGTGCCCCTCCAGAAGCACACACTATAATAAGAGGTAGAAATTCTTTAGTAGCGTATTCAATCAAGCGGGTAATTTTCTCCCCAACTACGGATCCCATACTACCCCCCATAAACTGAAAATCCATAACCGCAATTGCCACGTTAATACCGTCTAGTTGCCCTATGCCTATTTGAACAGCCTCGGTTAATCCTGTCTTTCTTTGATAAGAGTCGATCCGATTTTTATAAGGCTCCTCCTCCGAATGAAATTCAATGGGATCCAGAGAGACCATGTCTTCATCCATAGGCTCCCAAGTACCCGGATCGATCGAAAGTTCGATTCTATCTGAACTACTCATTTCCAAATGATATCCACATTGTTCACAAAGATTCATTTTTGATTTAAAAAATTTCTTATAATTTAATCCATAACAATTTTCGCATTGAACCCACAAATGCTTGTATTTTTGAGTTACATCCAGATCAGTTGAACTTTCTAGATCAGTAGAACTTTCCAGATCAGTAGAACTTTCTCGTATAATTTGATCACTCGTTCTGGCATCAGCGTTTTGACTACTATTTCCACTTTCACCACAAATGGAACTAGAAATGTAATTGTGACTGGAATTGTCCCTACCACTTACAGTGTAACTATCAATACAGATTTGAGACTGAAGATAACTGTCAATGCAACTATTCATGTGATTATTCCATGTATACTGAGTATCATTCGTGGAAGGATCATTCATGGAAGGGTCATTGTCGGTATTCTTACTCTTAGATCCATTATTCAGATAACTATAATTCCGATAAAAAGAACTTGCTAGTTCACTACAAAAAGAAGGATCATTGTCAATCTGAAAAATTTGATTTTCAATATCAAAATATATAGAATAAATGTCCCCATTATTCTCTTTAACTAAAAAAGTATC